>NC_142409.1:5562206-5664706 GCF_059441095.1 Idiotropiscis lumnitzeri | reverse complement strand
TTGACAGGGTGAGCTGTGCACTCTTTAATCGTCTCTTGAAACTCGCTGCTTTTTCTCACTTTGGACGTCAAGTAGCACTTGAGGGGGCTCACTGCTATGCAGGCGTCTTGTGACAATGACCATTGAAGAATTTACCTAGATCTTTTCCAGTAGCCTATCTGGACGAAAACGTTGTTGTGCCGAAGGGAAGTATACAATACTCCTATATGAATTCACCCTTAATGGCAATAAATCAAGTATTTTCATGCATGCGTGTTTTCTTATTTCTGTCCACAGGTGCGAAAATGAAAATTGAGCCCAAAATGGCCGACCTGCAGTGCGTTTGAATGTGGATTCAGAAGAACATTTTAGTCATTTTTGTCTCCAACAGAATGGCCTGACAAACTGTATTTGTGTTTCATGTACTATATAATTATTAAACCAATTAAATCAGGTATCTTTGTTAATTATTTGTAACTATAGGCTCACAAGCTTCAACGGTGAATATTTAAATGCAATACTTCCTGTGTCTTTTGGAGCATGGCTTTATGAGACATTTGCAGGTCAAGCAAATGTTAGGTTACTAAAATGCTAGCTTGCAACGCTCACTTTTTAAAAGTAGAATGCTTATGTTACCATGTCTTTCAGGCCCCCACGCTGTTGAAGAGATGTCCAGCTCTGCTGTCCTCACTGGTAGAACACACACACTTTCATCCAAAGACAAATTTTTGACTAATTTCAGCATGTGTTCACCGCGGGGCCAGCTGGGATATAATTGTAAATCCAGAGAGGTGTGTCAAATCCATGTCCAAAAAGTAAAAACTTTAGCACAGTCTGACTTGACCCACGGGTGCTTATAATCCACCCGACGGAGCTCGTTTACCTGCCAATTGATTATAAGCACCTGTGGCTAAAGCTAAACTGTGGCAGGGTTTTGACTTTCTGGACCATAATTTAACACGCCTGAGTCAAGTGAGAACATGCACTCGGTGGCAACACTTGGGTCAGTAATTTTAATGTGTTCTGCAGTATCAAACGCTGAACCGCTTGTATCGGAAGAAGCACCAGCCAAGATTCTGGATGAGACTGAAGGAGGGTAAGGAGACCAAATGTGACTTTCCAGCAATGTCCATTCCAAACTGACCCCTCCCTCTTTTCTGCAGTCATTAAAGAGCTTCACTGTGAGCTGTTGAACAAGACTGTTGGATAAAGAGCACTTTTATTCTGCTGCAGTTTTGCCAAACCTGCACTGAGCCCCGCGGTTCAGGCTCAACAGGGGTCATCGATCCAGTTGTCGTCCCCCTGCAACACTTTGTTCACATGTTCAGGTTCGTTATCCAGTTTCTACATGCCTTGTTCAATTGATCACTTGAATCAGGTGTGTTGCAGCAGAGAAAGATGGAGAGCAGGCAGAACAGCAGCACTGTGAACAAGATTGAACCTTTCTCGTGCCCGTTTGTCCTGTTGTCCACCAGGTGGTGCTGAAGAACCTGGTCCATGCAGGACGGAAGAAGTATTGCTCCTCTTCATAAAGGGTCAGACCTGTTGCAAAAATCCCACTTAATGATTCAAAGCGCTTGACTGACTGTTGTCCGAGGTGGCGCTGGTGCCGGCCATCAGGAAACCTGATCAACTTCTGGTTCAAAATGCTAACAGGTTAGCCGTGCAACAAAAAGACGAGGAATGTTTATTGAACAGACCTGCTTTTTCTTTGACTTGGCATGCAGTGCAACTTCCAGCGAGTGCTGTCAGGGACTCTGCCACCGAGACAAAATTGACGCATGGAAGGTCATCAAAGCTGTTTAAATTGTCAATAAACGTACTAAAAAGCAAGTTTGAAAGGTACCTTGTTTGTTTGGCCATCTTGGAAAAGTCTCTGCACCAGTCCGGCGTTTCAGGAGCTTGGCTTGCTCTGCTGTAAAATTGTCATAGTCGACCAGCTGCTGCAGTAGAAGGTTCTAGTCTACAGTTAAAAACTTAAAGCAGACTAAAAATTAGCAGCCACGTTTCTTGCCAATACAGGTGAAACGCTGCTTTTGGTTCCATTTTGTCTGACATGACTTGTCTTAGGTCGGTACGCTCCTTGCTGGCCAACTGATGACTTCACCATGCAGCGATGAAGACTCCAAACAAGTCATCTAACTGGGATGGTGCACAACGTTCCAGATGACTGCGTCAATGAGGTCTTGCAGTAAAATGTGAATTTCTGGTTGGTAACATTGGTATTTACTCATGTTCGTTGTCATGCCGATGGAGCCGCTGGAAGGGGTGAAACACGACTCAGTGCGTCTGCCTGAAGAGCACTCTGCTAGTAAGAGAAGGAACATTCAATTTTAGCTAGCATGTTTCAGTCTTCTTCACAAAGTTGAATGGCTGTTCTTGTGTCCAGTATGGCGCTTTATTGAGTACCTGGGGTGAGACGCGGAGCCGCCTGCTGGCAACGATTTTGCTTAACTTGTTGCCTTCTCATCCACAAGACGCTGAAGCCAAACTTGAGGCAACCAAAATGGGAGACATTCACACTTGAATGGTATGCCATGCACAAAAATCCTGTTAATTTCTTTGATCATTTTTTTTTGTTTTGTTTCCCTATTTCTAGGCTGCAAGGAACACGGTCAGCACCCACCATAATGCAGATGTGAACACTTCATCACTGGTAGGTTTCAAGCCCAAAACATCTTTGTTTGCACAATAAGTTGACTTCACTTTTGACTCACTGTCTTTTTGTATTAGGTCGACATGCTGCTTGTCCACATTCTTCTCGCTGGCTGACCACTTGACCATGAAGCAACAACAGCAGACTAACATCCAACTTTGTTTGTTTTGTCATGTACTCTGCAAAAGAAATAAAGCTTTATGAAGAAAAATCCATCTGTACTTAATTCATAAACTCATCACAACCCAAAAATTTTTTTTTACAATTCTTGGGGGATTTTATTTCCCCAAAAAAAATTTGGGTAGGGGAAACCTGCAAAGTGGGCGTGGAAAGGCTTTCTGATTCGCTGATGGCTCTGGACGTGGGTGGAGCAATGAGGTCAAAATGCTGTGATTGCTTTAAGAGTGGGTGTGGCTATGTAAATATTTTGGGTCTGATTGGATTCCATTCTGTGGGCATGGTTATGCAAATTTGAGTAGCACTGTGATTGGTGGAAGTGAAAATGGGCGGGGTTATGGGGCCAGTCATAGTAGGAGAGTTTTTCTGAGGCACGTTTGAGTCTTCAGGTCAAAGTTCCACTTCAGTCACTATATGGGACACAAGTATTTTACTGTTCCCCTCAACCTCCTCATGACTCAAAGCTCGAGGAATTTAAAGTTTCATCGAGCGTTGAGTCATGTGGAGACAAACAGGAATAGTAAGTGACACTTGTGTCCACAGTAGTAGTGACTGATGTGCAACTCTTACCTCAGAACTTCAAGCAGCCTTCGAAAAGTTTTCGACTGCAGTGACCACCATGCATGAAATGCTTCAAATAAATAAAGGGCACATTTACTAATAAACCGCAAAGACTCAAATTCAAGTTGAACAATTTTTTGTACAGGAGAGCTAACATGACATTTTAAAGCATTTTACCAGTAAATGTTTGTGTGGGCTAACTCAAGTTACAAAAACATGTGGGAGATGTATGTAGATGGAAGCAGCTTTGTTGTTGTGTCCATGACGAGCTCATGTGTTATGCCACTTACTTTTAATACACTTAGTAGATATGGCACCAAGAGGGACTTGAGCACATTTGACATCTCTCAATGGGACAAAAACTAAGCGCCTGGTCTTGAAAATTATCACCATCACACACTTTAGGACATCTTTTAAATGACACTAATCTGGAAAAAAAAAAAAATACACTTTTTTTGTTTGTTTTTAAATAAATTGGCCCGCATCAATGTCATGAAAGAACATGTCCAGAAATGTCTGATGATGATGGTCTACGTGAGGTTCTCTGTGTCGTGCAGTTCAGGACTCAAAAAAACGTTTAAGTTCAGCGAGAGAAAGGTCGGCGCACTCACTTCCACCTTGTGGTGCAATGTGACATCACACATCATCACCAACACTGCTCCGCATGTCCCACAAGTCTGTCGGCTGCACCTTTCAGCCCAAAGCCTCCACGATCTGGTTAAGCAGAAAAAAAAAAAAACTGTTAGTAACAAACATTATTCGGTAAATAAAACTTTTTTGTATTATTTTAAGATTCAAGTCGTATTATTAAAACATTAAAGTGGTCTAGTTTCCCTTTTAACACGCGCGATGCATCTGTGTGATCAATCAGCTGGTGGCTCTCGCCACACCAGACATACAACCAGCAACTAATGCTCCTCGTCAATCGTGGCTTCAAAGTCCTCCCACTGAGAATACTCCGTTAATGTGGGACTACTACAACCGGCAATAAACTGCTCGTCTGATAACATTCCTTCACCCCCCTTTTTAAAATACCATTTTACAACACTGCATTATCTTGCAAGGATATTACTTTCTATTTAAAAAGTACCGAACTTTTATCGAAAGGTACTTTGCAACTCATACAAAAACAAAACAAAATGTTTAGAAGTCACTCATTTTGCAAAAAAAACCAAGTTTCTAAATTGGCAACACTGAGTCGTCCAAGCAGTAGTAACATAGCCGCAGGTTGTCAAGATTACTAAAAGTCTTCATTTCGGCACCTGAGACCATTTTTGAATTCAGGAAAATCCAAGCTTCCTCGAACACGGAGAGATTGTATTCATGTTGCTGAAGCTCCCTCTAGTGGCTATTATTGGTATTGCTAAGGGGAAGACAAGACCGGACAGTGAAAATGACACCAAACTAAAAACAATCGTGATGAAAATTCAAGCGGACATTTCTACCGATACCCACTGCAACCCCCTAAACGATCAGAATGATCATCCCAATATTTTTAATTTTACAACCACCTCGTCGAGGTTTAGACATCACTCCTCCTTTGTGTACACTCGCTTTGATGTGGAAAACAAAACAACATTTAAGTCACACGCTTTCGTGATTGACAGCTCAGCTGAGTACTACTTGTGGGCTTGCTAATTGACTAGCCGCCTTTGTTGATATTGTTTTACCATAGGTAGCAATATTTCAGTGATTTAGCGAGTAATAAATAGAGGGTTTAAGTGTTGTGGTAATTATTCTCCTAAAATATGTACATACCTGCATTTATAAAGAAACGGCAAATGGAAAATGATTACACGTTTAAATTGCTTACTTAAAACAGCTGAAAAACTACGTGAACATGTACCGTTCTTCTTCTTCAAGGATTTTAGTGGAATGCATCTCCTTGGTGCACATTGGCAACCACCTCCTAGGACTTAGGTGATCGCAAAGTTATTTGAAATGCAGTATTATGCACCATGAATCCTTTATCCGAGTCGCTTCTCCTCACGGGGGTCGCGGACGTCCAATGATTTATCTACAGTAAGTTAAAGACGAAGTTAGCTAAGTCTACAGTGACGGAGAAAGCTCAATTCAAATGGAAACAAAAGCGTGTTTGAAAAATATTCAAGTGCAACGGTCTTCAAACAACAACACAGCATCGTGTATACCGTATACATCGTACATTCTGGGAAATATTTACTTCCGGTTTAGTAGAGGCCATTTTGAACAGGAAGTACCGCAGCAGACCAGCCACCCCCCTTAATTTATTTCTGTTAGGCATTAGCAACAAAACAATAAAGCTAATTTTCAAACTGTGTTGTTAAAACAGACAATTTTGGCAACAATACAGAAAAAATTGTTAAAAATATTTCTTCACTCGAAAATATTTTATTTTTTCTTAAAACGCTTAAAGAATCTTGCAATAAGGTAGCATAGAAATTATAAACATAAAGGACAGACCAGCATAATTGAAAAATAAAAGCTTGGCCCTCGGTTGGATTCATTCTTCCTCTCCTTCTTACGGTCCCTGTCTGGTCCCACGACCGGGTGTCGTCCAGCATCCTGCAAAATTCCTCACCTGTTGTGTGGGTGTGTATGGGCGTCCTGAGATAAACCCTCTAATTGTTGTGTCTGAGTCACTACTGGGCCTTTTTGACCTCGTAGTGCAAGTCTTCTGTCAAACGTGCTGTGTCTTTAGCTTTCCTGAGTGTGTGGCAGGTCTGCTTTGTCCGTGTAGCACAAAGTGAAGTGCTGACCACTTTATGTATGTTGTGCAAAGTGGAGTGCAGCTCATAATCTACAGAACTCGATTCAATTAAACTGAGTCATACATGAATAACACAAGAATATAGAATTAACGCAATCACTTGTGATCTCTAGTTTCATGATAAATGCTTAACATGCACTAATGCCACCACTATACTCCTTCGGTATCATTGGCTTGACTCAAATGGTTAATCACACCAAACAAACATACTCTTTACAGATCTTTATTTTTGTTTGTAATTACAGAACCAGGAATTAAGAAAAAAAAGTTAAAAAAAAAAAAAATCAAAAACATTTTTTTTGTTGAACCCCCGCGACCCTTTTTTTTGCCCAAGAAAAGAAACGTCAACACAACTCCCACCGCCTTCAGCTTAACCTGCTTAAAATAACAGCCCACTCCATTTGTTAACTTAAGATGCCACAAACTAGTCAGCCTCACTCTGACAAGCCGTGACTGCACTGCGCAACGTCAGACTGGAATGGGGCCCAACTGTAATACTCCCCTTCAATTCCACACACACGTACATACACGCACACGCGCACACGCACACACACACACAAAAAACCCATCTTGCCTGGCCTTCCTTCCTCCTGAAAAACCTGCCTGCCTTTCAGCTATGTTGGTGATGTATAAAAATCACATGTTGGGCCAGCGACTTGTTGAGTGGCGTCTGTACTGCAGTGTGCTGTCGTGCGAATTAAACGTGTGTGTGTGTGTGTGTGTGTCGAGGTGTGGGGGAGAAAACTAAAAGCATCAGCGTTTGCTGTTGTAGTAAATTCCCCCCGTGGCCGGCCTGTGTTCGCCTTGACCCCCTCCCCCCCAAACGGACAGAATGGGGTGAGTGTGCATAGCGGGAGCAGAGAGAGAGAGAGACGCTGCAGAGACAGTGGGGGGCGGCGGCGCCACCTGGGGAGGGGTCGTCAGCCTCCACTGGTCCTGAAACCTGAAACGACAAGAAGTGGTCTAATATACAGAGAGAGGAGGGGTGAGAGGAAGGAAGGAGACACACGGGGAGTGGGGAGGAGGGGTTTGCACCAAATAAAAACATTGTCTGTGGAAAAATAAAACACACAAAATAAAATAATGGTTGCCTAGCAGGAGACAGGCATGAACGCATGGTGGGGAGATGGCCACACAGGGAAGAGCCCCACCTTTCAGAATAACAAAAGAAATATGCATTTCCAATTCTCCACTGCAAGAGGGTCAGCCGCTTTCCAAAAAGGTGTGTGGTGAAGAATACAAAAAAGAAAAAAAAAATCATGGGGTGTTGATCTAGGGAAGCTATATGATGAGAGGAGTCAGAAGAGATGGAGAAGGGGAGCAGGAGAGGTTGGTACAGCAAAAAGACTTAAAACATCAAGAATCTGGCTAATCAACATTTCACATTTGAACAATATATAGATATTAAAAAAAAAAAAAATTTCATGTCACTAATCCGCCCCCCTCCCTTTTTTTTTCTTTTTTTTTTTTTTCGGTGGTGGTAAGTGAATGGTGTGAATGGGTGGGCTGTGGATGGTGTGGAAGCAGGATGTCACAGCCAGACCAAAGGAGACACGCCTGCAGCCTGAGATGTCATCTCCATCAACATCAGCAACATCCCCGCACCCAAAGCAACAAGAATAAAAAAAAAAAATGCCAACATACTTCTTGCACCCAAAGGCCAGCGTATACCTTACCAGGGGGGCCGCACCAACCTCCGCACACGCACGCTCACATACAAATGCACACTGCAGACAGTCAGTCTCTCTGTCCAGAAGTTTTTCTTTCTCCTTTTTTTTCCTTTTTGTTTCTCTCTTCTGGAACTCTTCTTTTTTTGTTGGAAAGGGAGGGCAATTTAAAGTGTATGTGTTTGTGTGGGTGCGTGTGTGGGTGGGTGTGTGGGTGTGTGTGTGTGTCTGTGTGTGTGTCTATGTTTGTGTTTGGGAACAGAGAAGGGAAAGGGGTTGATAGTAAAAGGAGGGGAGGGGTTGGAGTGTTTAGTAAGGGCAATACCACATTCGCCCTCGGCCCCTGGAAGAGAGAGAGAAAAAGAGGGTGAGTTTCTTTCTGGTTGGCTTGAGAAGATGGACACCAATTTTCTGGTGTGGTATTCAATTTGTCGTATGCGCTTGTGGGCAGAGGTGCTTTACAAAATGTATGACGAAGACAACTGTTTAAAACTTAATGGATCTGACATATTAACACTGCTGCGCATTTGCATGGAATAAAGGAGACTACAGTTGAGCTGAAATCAGCTTTGGCAAGAAAGGACGAGTGTTTAATTTCAAAAGGTAAGTGAATGTGTGTTTGTGTGTGTGTGGCTGGGTCTGAGAGGAGTCGCAAAGGCACACTCTCCTTCTTTCTCTCTCTCTAGCCTCTTTTTACAGATTGCACAAAAGCCCCTGAAGAATGGCCCAACTATGGTGCCACTCTGATCTTCACAATCAAGGGCAAAATTTGTTTTGGGGGGGGCGGGGATTTAGTGATTTGAGACATGACTACATGATGTGAGGGATGCGCCAGCTGTTATTGTTGCGGTGCAACAATATTTCCCCTCATGAACGAGCTGCGCATAAGGGGGCTTCCATTCGAGCGAGAGCCACCATTGGGGTCACTGTGGGGGGGAAAACTCAAAAGACAAAATACAGACCCTGCATAACAGCGCACGGACCACAGTATGATCACTCAAGAAATTCACACTCAAGCCAAGCGCACAATAAACCCCAACAGGGGCCACCCCTTCAAGGCGCACACACGCACGCACACACTCGCAAACAGACAAGTGAACTGATGCTGAGATCAGGCTGCAGTAATGAACCTTTGTGCCTGGGAGTGCACATTAACTGCAAAAAAAATACATATAAAAAAATGTATGAATAAAAGCTCAGATTCCTCCAATATAACAACCAAATTAATGTTGCGCTTTCACTTTGCTTCGGCATGTACAAACAACTGTAGAGTACTGTCGTATGTTCCGAGCCCATTAACAAGTATACCATGCCTGTGTTCACTATGGACGTATCTCCACAAAACAAGGCTCAATAACTGCTCCCTATGGTCCAAGGTTAGCATAGTGTATGAGAGCGAAATAATGTTCCGAACATTTTCGTAAATGAATTAAAAAAAAATGCTTTTGAAAAATGTTAACGAACCGAAACAACAATTTAGGTTGATACAACTAAAAAATGTCTTTTGTTTCAATCTATGGTATTTAACTTCACGCATTAGGCTTTTGGGGATTAATTAAATGTATAGATGTACAGACTAAAGGAAACTGGTCTAAGTGGGATATGTAACCACAGGGGGGCCATTTTAATTGTATTTTTTGCCACACAACAATAAAGTGTAATTGTACATTCACTACAGTAGGTGGCAGTGGTGCTTTCATTGTCAGAGTGAGCCAAGAGTATAAACAATGTTAATAAAGTTATTCAGCAGATTTCTTGGCACATTTGAAGCTATTTTTGCCTTTCTACTAAAGTCGTCTCGATACATGATCTGAAATCAAGGACGATGGTGACATTTTCTGTATCGGTGTGGTATTATGTGGTAAACTCCTAGTGTGCCGTTTCAATCTAAATTGACATGATTATCCCACAGTGTTATATTTGTGACTCGAACAGCCCTGAAAATTAACATGTACAATAATCGTATGACCTTTGAGCACAGCTAACAGGACCATTTTGTATCCAAAACAACAGATACCAACACAATCAAAGGGAGACGACTGATTGGGTTAAGCCTTTACAGACGCAGCCTACTGTTAAATTTCGATCTTTATGTCTCAGAAGTGACCAGATACCAAGGTGGCTTTACAGATGAAACTCAAAAATTAAACTGACACGAGTCATTATCTCATCAAGACGTACTGCAAAGCTCAACGGCAACACAAAAGCCTGTAAGGAACAATGGTGCCTTTGCTTTAATCAGTCAGATTAATCCATTAGGTACAGGCTTGTGTTTCAATCCAAATTCGACAAGTAAACACTTCATTGCCATCTGCAACAAGTTAACGACTGATGAACTGGAGTGATAAACACATATTTGTCAAGAACTAGAATGAGAGGGGAGGAACATGGTTGTCACTGGTCACGTGCTATTATGACTAAATAACATTTCAGAAGCTTGTCACAAGTATACATAGCTCTGATCCAAATATTGTGAGTTAACCTGAGAGGAACACAATAATGGATATTAATTATTTGGGTTTACTGAAATGATCATGCCATGCAATGAGCACCCCAGATGAGACATGACATTTCCAAAGTGTTGCCTGGCTTGCAAAAATGTGTAATCCTACAAAAAAAAATGTACATGTACGTTGAAACGTGAATTCAGATTTCTTTCAGGCTACAAAAGATTTTTCATGGCACACTTGCTCGTGAAAGGTTCGCAAGATGATATCGTGGAAGTGCTAACCTAGCAGACTACCAGGAAGCACACATGTAGTCATGTGTGGGAAGTTAACATGTAGTCTAAGACATACAAAAGTATCTTTTTACAACCACTTCTAGTAACAAGAGGCAAAAGTTATTTCTTCATGCTGTCACTTCAGGCGGTTGTTCGATGTGAAACAATTGATCAAACAACAAACGACCACTTATGATACAGTACAAGGAAGCCTTGGGAATCAAAATTATTACTGGAAGACTAAAGAAACATTTTCCACCAATTACGAAGACACGTGCACAAGGCACGACCAATGACAAATGATGCTGTTAGCGGCGCTTGCCAACCAACTTGTCCGCCGGCATAATGCATTGTGGATAATCCGAAGAGCTTGAAGCGCTCTATACTTCAGTATAAACCTTCAACACAGTAATGGTAACCGTCCAATGCCAATTAATAACACTTTTCTTTATGGTGAGACAAATTGAGGATAAATCACTTACAGCGATGAAACAAAACCATCTTTCGTTTCTACTAAAGATTATCAGAAATAAAATGTAGTCCTTGCTTGGGTTCTTTATAAAAAAAAAAAAAAAAAAAAAAAAAAGGCATTTCTAAGTGCGCCCCAAACTTTTAAACAGTAGTGTACAATAAACTATCATCTAAAACAAAGACTGTGTATTTATTCAGGTTACTGACATGCTATTTTAATACTTGATTTCATTCGCACAGCTCAAGATAACCAACAAGAACTTTGAGATGAATGATTAAAACTGAACACCATTTGGTATGTGAGAAGATGCGAGTATGGCCGCAACGGGTGAAGATGATGTTCATGCGGGTGCAGTGTCCTTCCAAAGTGTCCACTAACCTGAAGGCCCGTCCTCTGCCTCTGGGTGGTGTGTAGCCGCTGTAGTAGCGAGCGCGTGAAGAGAAGTTTCCTCCCCGTGATCGGAATCGGGCCCGGGAAAATCCGCGATCTGTGGTGCTGATGCCGGGTCTGTTTGTTCTCTTTGCGCCGACCTGAAAAAAATGACATTTGAACAATCAATACCAACTTTTAGTGTTGGAATCGACATAATTGTCAAGACATTCCCAATTATAAATGTTACCTTTATCTGTCTTCCTCGAAACAAAGACTCATCCAAAGCCATCGCTGTCCTTACAGACTCTTTGTCTGCAAACTCGATATATGCAAACCTATGGAATAAAAACAATGTCAAATATTACCATACGTAGTACACACCAGAAAATCAATTTCAACACTACAACATCAATCTAATCTGAGCTACTTTACCCTTTGGGATGCCCTGTGTATTTGTCACACAAGATGGTGACTCTATTTACTGAACCACAGCCATGGAAGTGTGCCTCAAGCTCCTCTGCAGTCGCGCCATAATCCACCTAAAGTCAAAAGCAAACACTAGAATGGGACCACAGAATTTGTTTCAAACTGTTAAGCACTGTGATATTTTGATCTGTTGTAAGCAAGCAGACTAAGACAGAAGCACTTCTGCGAGGAGAGACTCTTACAGGCGTCAACAAGCACAAGAGCTGTCTCTTTTGTGACAATACGATAGTCAAAACTTACATTTTCTTGTCCATGTGCATGACAATGTAGAAAATGCTACTCACGTTTCCAACATATATCGATCTGCCATCTGCTTCCATTTTTTCCTCAAATGACATGATGACTGGGCCAACTACAAAAGACGGAAACCTTGCTAAATTAAGTCCTGTATTAGTATTTTTAACAGTGTTAAAAAAAGTCACATTGGGGTAACCATGTGCATTCCAGTGATATTCTCAAATTAGTTTTGTCTGTGCTTCAAAGCGATCTCTTATAATAGACCTAGTGTCGCTAGTACGACTAATTGTGTACAACAGACTTAATTTTTGTGTGAGATGCATATTTTCGAATATCTAAAGGGCCCTTCCGATTATAAGTAAAATTTACCTGGTGGGGGGCTTAAATTCATCTGTTTTTCCACCTCGTTCTGCAGCTCCTTCAGTTTCTCTGCCTCTTCCTCCATCTCTCTCACACGGGCTTTGATAGCCTCCAGCTCCTGAAGAAGATACACAAATATCAGTCAAGTCCTTGGGTGCACATAGAAGTAATAATTATGAGCTAGGTTGACGAGTGCTGACTGTCAAGTCTTAGAGGAGGTTTAAGGTTTGGTTGTTGTCCAAGGCTTGTAAATTGACTTTGTGCAGAAAATGTGTGGAAAAAAAACACCTCCTAAAATGTTAAAGGGTTGTAGAAGATATGATCTGACCTGGCATACGTTTCTAAAAACAAAACCTCTGAATAACTGAATAATAAATGAATATTTCATTGGCTGAACCGTCTTAAACTTAATTGGAGCATCTTCTCAAATAACACCCGTATTTCTGTTTTTCTCCATGATACAGACCATAACTTAGTCACGTGATGCGCTCCTGTAATGCTTTAATGATGAGAAATCACAAATAATGTCAATAAATACTCGAGGGTGGTTGACTTCAAATTTATGGGATCCGTCTTGAGGCCCCCAAAAAATTCTCAGCGCCAAGGCTTTGGGCCCTGAATACGGAATAATAATTCCCATACACATTAAATCACCACACCGGCAGTATAATTATAAAAAAATATAAATAAATAAGGCTTGGAACACACAGACGGCAGTGTCCCCATGTGAATGTGGACCATCCTGGAGAGTGGTGCATTGCAGTGGGAGTCATTCCAATTCCATTCAGGGCAATGCTGTCACACGCACACACCAAAACCAGCACATAAACCAAATGCAATGACCCATAATAAATAGTCATTGTAAACGTATGTGCAGACAATGACTTATGGCATGAGCTTGCTTGCCAATATCAGGTCTTATTAGAAACGAGACAAATGGCAGACGAAGGGACGACCCTATAATAAATTAACAATTGCTTTATAACAAGCTGGTAGACACGCCTTAAAGACCAACGTGTGGCGTGGACTCAGGATCCATGCGAGTTTTGAAAATGAAAAGATGCATCTTTCCACCTCACGCGAAACACGACGAGTCGTTAAAAAGATCCTCGCCGCCCAACACGGCGCAAACTGAACGACAAGCACGGCTGCCTTCTCCACCCTTGCGATCGCATGTAATCGGCGAGCTTTGTGTAGCCAAACACACATTTCGTCCGTGATCCATCAAACCGCATCATACGTTTCGGCCCAACAAACAAGGGCGCGTTTTAGCTCTTCACCGGTGATCGAGTCCGGTTCTGGTTCTACACGAGGAATATATTATGTGACGGGGACCAAGGTAAGCTAGCATTAGCCGGCTGTCGCTAGGTCATTTCCACGTCCCGACATTGGTGCTTGAAATGCCGCAGCGAGGAAGCTCTGAAGTGGAAAGGCGACACACAAAAAACGTGGCATTACCGTCAAAGAGGGCGGCTTCGCAATCAAGGAGTCTAAGGAGTCTGACGCGGCGGTGTGTAGTGGCTGCGGTGTGTCCTACGCTCGCCCCTGACTAGCTCAAACATCCCAGTGTGGCGTCTTTGCGGCGATTTGTATTCAGAGGCTCGGTCTCGCCGCCTGGCGCAGAAACTAGCGCCCCTCTTGCGCCAAGATGGCTGCCGCTATCGCGCATGTCACCACCCAATTCTACTGCACTGCGCGAACCATAATGGCGGTTAAACCCTAACTCGCGGTAATGGCTACGTACACGACATAAATCTTTGTGAGGTATTGATAGCATTCGATTGTCGCACTAAACGTAATCATAGAGTGCTTCGCAATGGCTGGGATATCGCAATTAACGAGCATGACTATTCACGTCGGCGTGCAACGACAGACAATGCCCTTCACTTACCGGGTCTTCAATTGCCGCCTCTCCCTCTTCTAATCCCGGTTCCTCGTCACCAACTCCTGGGTCTTCCAATTCGGGGTGTCCAGGGTCAGAATCTAGTAGCGATTCCTCCGCCAGTCCATTTCCGAACTCCGCCATCGCCTCGACCAAGTGTAAATGCGCCTCGTGGCCAAACCAACGTAGCAGGCCCCGACTCACGCACGAGGGGGGAGTGAGTGGGGCGGTCAAGAGAGGCGGGTGGGAGGAAGGCGGAATGCGCGAGTAAAGTTAAAAGATTCAATAAAACGCGAGCTATGGATCAGCCTCGCGAACAACCGCAAAACAAATGGTGGCGTTTAAACTCAACCTCTAGATAGTCGCCTTAATTACAGCTAGAAAACCCAGTTCAATGAATTAACTCAGTTAAAAAAACACACATACGGGCGAAGACATGAGATCAGCGGCGGCCGCTCTTTTCAGAAATGGAGGCCAGAGGCGGAGTAAAGTGCCACTGCGGACGTATGAAACAACCCCATTTGCTATTGGACAAATGCGCCAGCCTCTTTAATCCACAACACATGTCTATTGGTTGGTGGACTGTCTTTTTCCGGGTGCCATATCAAATGCGTGGTTTTAATTGGATTAAAGGTATGACAACTGAATTCACAGATCGTGATCGCGGATCATTACCCGAGATATATCTTTATCTATATCTATATCTATTAATTTTTTTATTTTTTTTGTCGCCATACAAAATACCTCCGTGTGTGACTGTGACGTCAAAAGCGCGTAGATTTAGAATAATGCTGTTGGATCCTCGAAAGCAATATTTACCAGGCTTTTTCTTGCTTCCCTATGATCTCGATTCAACAAAACTGGGGGTAACCCAACGTGATTAACCAAACGTGATTGGCCAATGAAGTCAAACTCAGTTTTCCAAAAGTCGTGGTTAATCGTGTAGTGTATTTTTATATCCAGTATTATGAACATTTTAGTAATGCTATTAAATAACTATGAGGGAATTGGAGACCAAAGAAGTGACCAGTCTTTGTGTTGAAATTCCAATGTAAACAAGATACTGTCCAGGAGGACAAAAGGCTAGACCAGTATTTAGGTGTGGAGCACTCGAGGTGATAGTAGCAGTCTGGATGGCACCAGAAGGCCACCTCCAACAGCAACCACATCTGCTCTCACCGTAGGGGGCTTTGGGAGCAAAGTCGAAGACTAGTAGTAAGCCTACCTTCATTTATCAGCTTGTAGGTCCAAAAATAGTAATGGGTTTTGGTGCAATTTAAACATTAATTACAAACATTTTAGCTTAGCACGTTTGCAAGATGTGAACATGCCAAAAATGCTACTTTATGTGTAAAGTGAGTTTTAAGAGGCTGCGAAAGTGTGATCACGAACCCTGTCAAAGTTTTTCAATGATCATGTGTAGACGCGTGTGGAGCAGCAGGAGGACTACCGGAGGCTGGCATAGGTGCCAAGGAACGATCGGAATGTTTGTTTCCGACTTAAATAGTTTTCCGGTGATTACGTCACTTGCACAAATTTAAAAAATGCCTTTACCATACGCTAATGGTAAAAAAAAATAATTCTCTGATTTTAACCACAGACGTTAAAGGTATAGTGACATTATTTGACACTGACGGAGCGTACTTAACCGTGTCACGTACACGCGTTGACAAAGTAGCTAACCATGACGTTGACCACTGGACTAGCAAGTATCGACCGGTACTATTTCGGACTGCAACATATTACACACAGGGATTTTAGTGGGAACCCATTTGTGTAGATTTAAATATAAATATGACGGTCTGAACTATGGTGTGAGGTTTGTGCTGGCCGAATGGTTTATGACTTCATCTGGTCTTCGTTTAACCGGGGTTCGAGACTTGCTTTGTTTTCCATTCAGTTTGTAAATGGAGTAGAGTGAGGCTCACACCAGAATCTCTGGAACACCATACGAGGTCTTATGTTTAAAATGCGATATTTTCATTGTTTTGGACATAGGTAGATGAAAACTAACAAAGCGAGAAACGGGACCGTGTAATTTGCAAATTGAGTCGTGATTGGTCGTTACCTGGGCCCCGAGTACTGATATGACATTTTCAGTCGCCAGCAAGTGGAAAATGTCTTTGTAAAGGTGTTAATTAAAATATAAATGGATAGTTACGTTGTTAAATTCGTTATTATTAAGTTTCCTCATGCCCACGTCTCAAGTGTTAGTCAAGTGAATTAGTTAAGTTACCACGAATCAGGTCTAAGCACTTTTTCAGTTCAACTTTACTTCCGGGTTTGCTACCTCAAAGCATCTTGGAGGCCAAATGGCTCCCCACCCCTTTGGTGTTGCACATGGGTTTCTCCTAGTGGAGGGAGAACACTTGTCTTCTCTAACACACCACCAAAACGTTATTTCAAAAAGCGTCGTTAATGTGTACTTGAATATTTACTTACGTGAGCCTAGAATTTATTGCAAAGGTAAAAGCACCACCTACAGGTACATTTAACAAGTTACACCCAGTCAACTTCTCGTCTGCGGTTTAAAATTGAAAACGGCAAGTTGATTTGGGACGCCGAATTGAAAGCAAGTAGCTGACATCCCTTCCTTATCAAATGGTGCATGCGTTCGTTTTCTATCATTTAGCACAGATCAAAGCGACGTGCACTCACCCTGGAAAGGTTGAATAGCTAACGACCAAATTGTCTAAAAGGTGCGCGTCTAGAGGAAGCAACCATTACTTCACCATTATCTGATAAGCAAAGCACCTAAGCCGGAACCTTGACGGGAGTAATTTGCACGCCTACCGAACAGCTAAGTTTCCGCGGACAGCATCGATGCAACATCACGTTGTGCACCAGGGTGTTGACTGGACACAATCCTACCGTGTTAGTGTTTGGTGATTTACCAGTGTAGCACAATTAAGTAGTCTGCACCACGGCCAACAGACTACGCCACGTTACCATGTGGACGTGCCTCTTAAAATGCCCACTGGGTGCAAACTCCAGTTTAGAATAAAAAAAAGCCCTCTATTGTCATTGTACTCTGTGTGCAATGAGATTAGAGTTAGTTCTCAATTTATCAACCCGAAAGCAAATTGAATGGGCTCACTGACCATTTCATTAGACACACACACAGTGTCAAACATTTAACAGCTTTTTCGAATACTGACGCCTCTTTTTTTTGCTTTTACAGGCATCACTCAATCATTGAAAGGATCCAATACACAGTCTCTGTTGAGGAGGCATTTACTTCTGCAACTACTCTCAAAGTATAGTGGCTCATAATGCTAATTTGGAGACATTGAGAACAAAATAGTCACAGAAACATTTTGTTTTTATTGAACATTTTGAGTCTTGTACAAACCTGAAAGGAAAAACAAACATTGTTGAGTCTGAGTAGCAAACATAAATAACATTTAAGTGTCTCCACAAGTAAATGAGGTTTCAGACAAAGTTGGCTTATCTTTAGCTGGTTTTCACCATAGTCGATAAGACGGGGAAAAAATAGTGCATCCTTAACCATGTGAGGGGAGAACTTGAAAACCTGCAATTCAAGCATCTTTTGCAAACTTACTATTGATTTAGTTCATCCTCCTGATCATTCTGTTGATCCGATCTTCCCTGTTGCCAGCGTCACCTCCCTCCACAAAGTGTGTGGTCTTCTTGTTCATGCCACCCCGAGGTGATGACAGCTTGAAGGGCCACAGGAAGTTGTTGGCGGACTTGAAGTTCTTGCCAACAGTGTAAATCTCATGGATGAGGTCCTCTACGCAGATGATGCCATAACTGCCTGCAAGTGAACATTTAAACAGGATATAAGGTGGAAACACAGTAACACTTGCAGTTTTAACAGTGGAAACATGTTGCTGGCTCACTGTGAATGTGGTTTCAGACACAACTGGCTTAGTTAGAATTTTTGTTCACCATTGTCGATAAGACGGGGAAAAAAGTGTGCATCATTAACCACGATAGTTTTATCCACACACAGACTGATATGTTTGTTAACAGCTCCAAAGAATCCATTTAGACTCAGTCACAGGGCAAAGTGTGTGCATTACCAAGGTTCTTCTTCACCAAAGCGTTGTCTGTGAGGGCAATACGCTGTTTCCTGATCTTTCCGTGGCCGCGTTTGTAGATGAGCTCACGTACAGATTTCAGGTTGGGATATCTGGGAAGTTACATGGTTTAACATTAAGTTACAAAAAGGAGTAATTGTAGAATCAGGAGTTTAACCTGAGTATAAAAGTCATTTTTGAGCCGCCAATAGAAAAAAATATCGTTAAACGTGAATGTGGTTTCAGACAAAACTGGCTTTGTTTGCTTGTATTCACCATGGTCGATAAGACGGGGAAAAAAGTTCTGCATCATTAACCACATTCCAATAGTGTTATAAGTAGGGATACACCAATACACTTTGAGACTTAAAGCAAGTAAAACAATATTTTCTACTTAGAACAATTTATGATAAGTTTTGGGATGTGTGCCTCCCCAAGCAGAGCATAATTTGCAGTCTGCTGTCCTTTGTGTTCACCTAAAAGTATCATCTCCACACGGCGGGTGAAGTGGCATGGGCGCATCCCTAATTTAGACTTAGTAAACAAGCGATGACAGACGGCCAAGTAACAAGATTCAATTCAACAATCTGCAATGAACTTACCCCCATGCAATGTAAGGTTCTGCGATCCTGAGCATGTTAATTGAAGCCTTGTTCAGCTTGACAAACACGCCGTTGAAGATCTGACGCAGACGCATCAATTGCAGAACTTTGCGGACTTTTGGGCTGACACCATTGATACTGCAATGCATTGTCCATTAACTTAGCAAATACACTGTATTGCAACACTTAATTATATTTTTATTTTGTGTGTGGTTTCAGATCAAATTTGGCTTATAGTAATGACTGCGTCACCATAGTCGATAAGTCGGGGAAAGAGCGTACATCATTAACCACACATAACCAACATCAGTGCACGGATTACCAGTTGTCATACGAATTTCTAAATTTGCAGATTACCAATTTGAACATCTTTAGCACAAACACTACCAATTTTTAATAGTCACGTGATAGCAAACACCCAACAATTAACAGCTCTGATGATCTGCCGTCACTTACCCTCTGATCCTGATGACAAATGCCAATTTGGGCTCAGCGGGTACATAGAAGTTTCCCACTTTGCGGGCAGTTCGTGAAAGGCGGATCTCTCGCCTGTACATCTGCCTGTACTCCTTGTGGTACTGCTCAGCCCTCTTGAAGATGACCTTTCTTTCTGCTTTACGGGCCTAAAACAATAATAAGGTCGGTCAGTAATAGCAGATCACAATGATAGCATAACACCCGAGTCTGAATCACCTGGTGTGATCGTTGCCATTTTTACCTTTTTAACAGCCAGCATCCGCTTTATGCGAAAGGCCTTGCTGGCGGCGTAGGCCTTTCGCCTTTTCAAAAGGCTCTCAGGGACCGACGGAACCTTTTTTCTGAAACGTTAACATTTCTGAGTCAGATTGTAAATAGAAAGAATTTGCGCGTGCAGAAGGTGGTTGGAAAAGAGTTTCAACTTAGCGTCGGAAAGACGCTAACTTGCAAGCCAGCCATGCTAACAGCTGCGTTACTGTTGGTACAATAGTTTGACTATCTTTATTATTCACCAAGTAAATGCAGTAATGCATACTACTTTTGCAACAGCAAACGAAGTAAATCTTTTCTGCGCGGGACTTTCGTCAGATATCGTGTACGAATTCGAGAGACAGCCATATTGTACTGTCCACGGTGTGTACATCGTTGACCAAATAACAATGTAATGCATCTATCTTCGACAATACAACCAAATAAGCATTGTTCATAAAATAAACAATATCTCAAAATATTAAAAATAGTGACAATACTTATTTTAACACAAGATTCAGTCAGATTAGACTTCGCTGTAGACACTCACTCTGCGTCCGCCATGGCGTCCACGGAGAAAGAGAAATTTCCCGTAGCGCATGCGCAGCATAAGGATTTCAGGACCCAATGAAGCTGTTCTCTCAGGTGCCTGATTAATAATGATTTGCAAAATCGTGTTTTAAAACTATGTTATAAATTCATACTCTTCTCCCAGAAAACTGATTTCAATTCTATTAACAGATGCTCTAACGCAAATACCGTAACGTAACATCCAATTTTATCGATATTTGTAAACGACATTATTTTAAAACTATACTCACATTTCATAATTATGATTGTTGAATGGTTGTTGTGGTAATTCTTTTGGGGAGCATGTTCTACAGTGTCATTATTATAAACATATTCTTAATATATGATGTATTTATTAGTCCTATATTCATAATCTAAAATCGTGTATTCTGAAATGTTCAAGAATCATTCATTAAAAAAGCAAAAATACAAAAGGCAAAATACACCTTTCTTTACATCAACAGACCCCATACTTATTATTAACCAATTTACGTGAAGACACAACTTGTTACTTTGCGAATTAGTTCGTCCTTCATTTATTTTCTGTCGTATACACTTTTGCACCTATGTTAACGGAATGATTGTTGTTAATATTCTGATGTATAATAATAAAATAATGTCACTCCGACATCTCGTTAAGGATGCCTGCATGCGTGTGATTGCGTTATCTTGTGTTGTGCCACCCAAACTATACACTTTCATTTCGTGCGCTTTCAGTAAAATAAGATTCACGTGGCAGCTTTATATTTGTTTTCCACTGGGTGGCGGTCTCGCTTTATTTTACAGTCGCTTACTGGGGTGGCGCCAGCGTCTTGTGGAGCGTATTGAACGATAGGGAGGTAGATTTATAGATAATTTAAATTACAAAACATGACAAGGTAATTATTTTAGTTTATACACCCACAATACTGCCAACATTAGACCAAATTAAATTTGGGTGGTGAGAATTTTTTAAAGATATCTTGAACAAACTAACGCTCTTTAAATAACAAATATGCTGTGCAACATAGGAATACATGCACTTTAATAATATGATTTGTTTTTTTAAGCAACTGTGTAAATAAAATTGAGGTTGGGGGTTAGGGCCTTGACACGCCCTTCACCGCATCAGAGCAAGCATGCGTGCTGCAATCCGTTACACAATTTAAAAAGGAGGAGGACTTTGAACGCACTCCACGTGTGCCACTTATCTGGTGGTGCGGGCACAGTTGTTTAGTCCCAGCCACACTTTGCAGCTCTCGTTAAATAACTATCTTGATGACGAGAGCATCCAAATACAGACAGTCGAATGCGTCTGACGAACATAGTTGTAATAACCTGTCGTTTCCCGTTTATGTCTCGCAGGGGCGATCGATCAACTTTCACGCTGCGCAATGCGCACATTTGCAGCGAACCAATTAGTGAATGTCAGCCAACACCGGTATCCGTTAATGATACCGCAAGCGAGGAATATTTACCCAACGTCTGAAAACTATAGTTCCTTGTTTCTGAGTTATTACCGTTGAATAAATATTAGATAATTACTCATTACTTACAATTACTTATATATAAAAAAAAATAATCATGTGATTAGTGTTGAGTCAAGCCTTTGTGGTTTCACCCCCATTGAGCGAGTGCATTGTGCGCTCCTGACACTTCATTGCAACTGGCGCTAAAAGGCTCAGTCGGATTGGGTCTGGTGTTGATGGGAGGACCGAATAAATAGCGAGCCCAGATGCGCTTCGTGATGAGTCGCAGCAGAGAAGGCAAACAGGAAGCCTCTAAATGTGCACCCAACGCAACTACTAACTCAACTTGTAGGCTACTCTCCGCTTGTTGGCACTCTGCCGTGCTCGCTTTTCTCGTTTCCCATTATCGGCGAGGTCCGTGAAGTAGTCGCCGTCTTCTCGTCTCCGGTTTGCATAGAGTGATCAACGTCTCGCTCGCTTGCTCGTTTGTTTTTGTTTTGCTTACAAAACTGTTCAACATGATGATCATCATCGCGGAGTTCTTCGTGGTCATCCTGAAGGTGCTGTGGGCTTTCGTAACAGCCGGGGCAAAGTGGGTGGTGCGGCCCAAGGAGAAGAGCGTGGCCGGACAGGTGTGCGTGATCACCGGTGCTGGAAGTGGTCTCGGGCGGCTCTTCGCCAAGGAGTTTGCCAGGCGGAGAGCCATCCTGGTGCTGTGGGACATTAACAGCCAAAGCAACGAGGAGACAGCAGAGATGGTGCGGCAGATTTACCATGAAGTGGACACGCCGACGTCCAAAGATGGTGAGTGGCGTTATTTAATGACGGTATTTATTTATTTATTTCCCCATAATTTATCTATACATTTTGTCTGAAATCAGGAACGCGTCAAACCACGTTATTTTAGCATTCAGTCCTGCATTTGCACCCCTGAATGTGTATTTCATGCATTGCACGCTGAAATCATGTGCAGACGTTATGTAATCTCACTCGCCTGATGTTTCAGTACTTTGATGATGCTTGCAGTTGCTTACATCTGTTTTGCAACCTGCAGATTCAAGTTGAATGCCAACTGTGTCAAGGCAAAAAATTAAACAAACATGAGATGGCATGCCATCTTCTGTCCGCAATATTCAGTTAAAGGAAACAATTCCCCAACGAATCAATGATATTTAATCACAAAAAATGCAACACAGTATCCTGCAACTACAATTTTACCTTTTGCATAAATGTGGTCGATATTTTTTTATGCACAGGAAAATTTTAAAAAAGTACCCACCATCCACGTTAGTGAAAATTACTTTTGTGCACTACCAACAAACAATCATGGTGATGGAAACACTTTTCAGTAGAGGAAACCAGTCAAATAATCACTTCACGGACAATTTAATTGATCCACTGCAACTCCTCCAGGTGGCGTTGAAGAAGTGCCCCCATTCCAGCCGCAAGTGTACACGTACGCGTGCGACGTGGGCAAGCGCGAGAGTGTGTACTCCACGGCAGAGAAGGTGCGTCGAGAAGTGGGCGAGGTGAACATACTCATCAACAACGCCGGCGTGGTGTCGGGCCACCACCTCCTGGAGTGCCCTGATGAGCTGATCGAGCGCACCATGGTGGTCAACTGCCACGCACACTTCTGGGTGAGGTGATGCAGCATGCTGTCAACGCACACGCACACACATAAACAATGATTGCATCCATATGCACAGATTCCACGCTGGCTTCTCAGCATTGTTTCCACTTTGACATGCATGCTTATGAGTAATCTCATCCCTCGGGCCGACCTGGAATCAGATTTACGTCGGTATGTGTATGATGCTGCTGGAATCGTGCGAAGAGAATAAGAAAATCCCACAAATAGTTGTTTATGCATTTTTAGAATGCCAGGAGAGGGAAATCACAGGCTTGTTCTTGTCTCGGGCGGCTTTTAGTCAGAGATGATTGCCTGCAACTCTCTGTGTGTGCTGTGAATTGAGGGTTTATAAGGACATGTTGGTCAGATATGATCCAATTCCACTTAACTGGTCTGAAAATTTATATATAAAAAAAAAAACACAACAACAACGTCTATGCCAACGACTCACAGTGACATCTGCAAGTATTAAATGCTCACTCGTTGGCACATAATTAACTTTTTATGCCATCTTTATTTGGTGGTACAATTTAAATCAAGCCAATCTCGGTGCTCAAATGCTCGTTTTTCGAATGCCATTGAATCTGTGAGCAAAACACGTCAATGGGATTTCAAGTTGAAATACGGAAACGTGCGCGAGTGTGCGCGCGCTTCTGATGAAAGAAAGTCTTAATGAATGGCGACAGCCTGAGTCCAGGATGTGGTTCATTAAAAAACGCGAGCTGCTTTAATCGCACTCAGACAAACCACCGTCCTTTCCTACGTCAACACATTAAGGCGGTGCGCAGCATGCAAATGTTATTAAGAATTAGCTCAAAATGGCATGACAACCCTGTAGGAATTAATTGCCAAAATCCACACATGGCTATCGAGGAGCCCTCATGATTTAAAATGCGGAAACGCCAAGGTTGAAGTGCACGCAATTGGCGTGTAGGCGCTGCCCCTGTCGTGTCTAAACACATGGCAAGGGGTCCCACAAAATCATGACAGCGGGTTTACAACATGGTCATCACCTAAAGGGCACCGCTGGGTTCAAGAGAAGCCAAGCCAGCCTGATTTAGGACGCAGGAAATTTAATTTTACGAGCTAAGTCGTCATGCTAAGATGTTGCTAATAACTCTTTTTGTCCCTCGGGGAGACCCAAGATTTGTTTCTATACTTGACACACCGTGTTGCAGGGGGGGTAAGCTTTGAGGAATGGAAAGGGATGGTTAGCGAGTGTGTATGTAGAGGGGAGTGGTGGTGGTGAGAGGGGGGGGGGGTCCAGCTCAGACCCCTCGTCATGTGTCTCACTGGCTTCTCGACGCTGTGAATCTGTCTGAGGATGCTGTCATTAGTCCAGATGACGATCGGTAATGTCAGTTCTCTGTTCAGAGTGATTCTATGAGACAGTGTGGGCTTTTGGTCATCTGACTTTTTCCGTTCCACACGTGGGGCGGGCCCGGACGCCCTCCATAGCATTCCGACGCAAAGCTGTTTTTCCGGCGAACGATAACGCCGCAAGTGTTGTGGCGGGAAAAGAGCAGGGCAAAGGAGGCAGCACCGGGACGCGGGTGGGTGAGATGAGAGGGTAATGGTAAGCTGCTATTGACCCACTTTATCTGACAATTGGTTTCTTGTCTGCGGATCCGCTTGACGAGATGCCAGGCGACAGGAGCCAAGTTCCGCAGGCTGCATTCCTGCTGTAGCCAGAGAATGGAGGCAGCCAGGCAGAAGGGTCCTACTTGACTGGTTTTATATGGGGACGGGCGGGGCGGGGGGGATTTCCTCAGGCCTATTGCACCTGTACATTGTGTAAATCCAGACGTGGCTACACAACTGGATACCTGCTTAAGTCTCAGGGATTGACAAGAGCCAAGTTGTTTGAAAGATCATTACGTTCTACGGGAATGCTTTTGTAACTAGAGGCGGTCCTCCGTTTATAACCAAGTTCCGTTTCTATCGTGGTGATGTAACCCAACGTCAGAATGTGGTAACATCGTAAATACAGTAAATTTTTGCAGTAAAAAAAATGTGGGCGGTAAAATAAACCAATGACAAAAACTAAGTACTTGTGCCCAAGGTGCCTTTTAGGGATGAACAATTCACTCAAGCATTGATTTGATTTTCAGTTCGTGATTTTGATTCAATTTTTTATTTTTGATCAATTAACTCGTTTTAAAACCAAGATATATTTGTATTTTAACATCTGCATTTTGTCCTAGTTCAACAGTAAATTTTTCTAACTTTACAAAAAAATGAATATGAATATTCTATCATTTTGACTTTAGCTCAATTTGTCTCATCAGAAAATGAAAAATGAACATGAAAATAAATAATAAAAAAATATAATAGATTTGACTGTATAGGTGAGATAAGTGTGAAGTGCTTTGAGTGTGTTTTTAATTAATTTATTTTTTTACATATTTTAAGCAGTTTAGATTTAAAAAAATATATATTTTCAATTAATCATAATATCCCTAGTGCCGCGTGACTTTTTTTCTACACTGCTGCACAAAGTAGTTAAGCCTTTGATGCACTTGAGTTATACTGAAATGTTTTGAAGTGAAGTGTCTCAAGCTTCTATGCAGCAACTTTTACGTGCGGCTTTTTAGTAAAACGATTTCGGGGGCGTTGGGTATTCACATTGCACCCAGCAGTGTCGTTTGGATACAATTGTTCAAATTTTTCCGGGAAAAAGTGTTGAATGGGACCAGAATAGTATGAATGGCACCACTTATTGGACCCCGTCGTTTGGAATACGAGTCATAACTGTCAGCAGCCCAATCAAATTCCACGATCAGATCGGCCGTCTCCTGCTTCATCCTGTTGTCCGGGAGAAGTCAGCCTAATTAAGAGGCCATCTGGCACGACTCGGAGGGGCCAATATTTTGTTCATATTCGTATCGGTGAAGCGCTAATGCGGCCTGACATCCCAGGTGCAAGAGGCTTTTGTGCGGACGCCCAGTGCTTCCCCCGCTGCAATTAGGTGGAGCGGCGGGGCAGGGGCCGCTCCACGTAGGCCTGTGTCAGCGGGTAATTTAGCGGAACAAGGGAACGCCGAGGCCCAATTACGGCCGGCTCTGATGTAAGACACGAGCCCCCCGGTTGCCTTCACACATTTTGTGTCCGATAGGTCAGCAGGGGTCACGGCCGCATGCCGGGAGCTGCCATGAGAGGCGGGATGGCCGTTTTTAGCGAGGGGATAAGGCTCTCTTCCAACTTGTCAAGTTACAGAGAACCCTTGTAAGATTGCAGATTTTTAAGCCGTGGCTTTGGTGTAGCACCAAGTTGTACTGTAACTTGTTAAGATATGGTTTGCTTGTACATTAGAGTGTTTAATTGTCTTGGGAGGGGTTTATCTCAATCGTACAGTATGTTTATATTTAAAGAATGTAAAAATATATTGCGGGTTTTCACCCTACATGGGTGGCATCCTCGGCAAAATAAATGGAGGTTCACGGTCTTTCACAAAAAGTTTTCATAGTGTTGGCGCGCGTCCGGGAACCTCCTGCCAGAGCGATCCATCCTCTGCTTTCTGAACGTTCACAGTACAAGTGGGAAAGTTTGGCTCAAGTCGCATCGGGACAGATCTGAAGTTAATGCTTCATCTGCACGCAACATCCTCCCTCGCCCGCCGCCATTCTCCCTCGCTGGCACCATCTCCCCCTTAGATTTTCGATTAGCAGCTTAAAATTTATATCTTTATATCTATAAAGTGCAGATGTCTGGAGGCGCGACCAAAGCACTTCTACCGGGCAAGAGCACCGTCCAAAACGGTTAAGTCCTCCTTTTTATTGCTTCCAAGTTTCATGACCTGGCAAAAATGAGCCGAGACGTCAGCAGATGCGGCGACTGGTCTGACGCAGCTTTAACAAGGCCTTCCCTCCCCCTCACAGGGATTCACAAGTGCGCTATCTGGTACCACGCTCCCTCTGGTTCTGTTTAGGGAGAAGGTGCATTTTTCCCACAAGACTCCCCTGCTGCTCCATGCCATAAAAGTGTAACCTTTCATATGAAGACAGACTTACTGGAAATATAGTGGCACGCATTGAGTCGAGTGGATCCACTTTTAGGGGTTAGTTCTGCGTGTTCACGAGAATAAATCACCATCAGATCTTGTGGTCATGTTTTTAGTTTGCAATCCCAAAGTAGACGCAAACAAGCCTGCTTCAATTATTGTCGTTCGCGATGCCGGCGCATATCTGCTTGGAGATCAAGCATGGCGCCCAACAAAAGGCCTGCTGGTTGTTTTTCGGACCCCTGCTGGGAGAGTGATTGGTCAGTTCCTATGATGGCAGTCACATGTCACACCTGCTGAATGGCTCCCGCTGGGGGCCTCGGATGGAAGTTAGGACTCTCAGGGCCGATCCAAAACCTCATCAAGTGCATTTGCTTGGACACTTTATGTTTCTATAGTACAGAAACGTGCATTAGTATTTGTATGCATATGAATGTCAAATATTGTGCAGTGGAATAGACAATTAGGACAGGGGCTCCAATTATTTTTCCTGATGTTGAATAATTATCTTATTGCCACCAGATCAATTTTAAAATGCCTTCTGCATTTTCTCAGATTGCCACCAGGGGGCGAGAACATAAATTCAAAGAAAAACCATCTGAGTTTTTTTGGGGTGAATTATTGAAAATTAAAAAAAGAAATCCCATGCAAATTAAATAAAATAATCTCAGTGATGTAAGATGATGTTAAGCATGAATTGTACAAGTTGTTGAGTTTTGTGATTGGCGCTGTCACCAGCTCTTTAGTGCCCGCTTCAACAATGGCCATCAGATCTGTGTGGGAAAAGAACACATTGCACTGTAACACACACATCACGTCACATACCTGCTTGTCCAGTCAGTACCTGAAAGGTGGAGGGAAGGACGCAGGGGGTGGTCTGACACCTCCCACTCTTTTCTTTTCACACCTGCCAAAAAGAGAGTCAACTTTTTCACATTCCACTGTTCATTTCAATTCATTTTTATGCCTCTTATGAATTCAGATGCCTCTTTGTGCGTCACCATGGAGAAGTAAGAAAGGGAAAAAAAAGGGGCGATCAAAGGGCTTTGGCACAAGTGAACTTACTTTATTTTCCACTGTCCTCCTTGCACCCCTCCCTCCCCACCGGCAGACCACCAAGGCATTTCTCCCCAAGATGCTGGAGCTGAACCACGGCCACATTGTGACGGTTGCCAGTTCCTTGGGTTTGTTCAGCACAGCTGGAGTGGAGGTTAGTATCACAACACAGCACAGCACATGCACATTCATGGTTCCCACCATCCCTAAAAAAAAACAAAAAAAAACACAACGCCTTTTAAACCAAATCCAAAAAGACGCCCCCCCCCCCCCTCCTCCTCTCTTGTTCCCCTGCACCCGTTAAATTAAGAGACACAGATGAGCATTAGGGAGCCTCTTTTAGATTCTTCTATGTGCAGCAGTGGGGGTGTACGGGGGTCTGAAGGCGCTCCAGAATGAGCTGACAGCTCCCCAAGCGACGGAGACATCTTCATCTCGGCCCACTCGCTATTCATGTCACTTCCATGGAAAAACTCTGGCTGTTTATTCCATAGTTCACTTTTTTTTAAAATGCATTTTAAAATACCGAACCAACCCCCGAAACACTGTAATGATTAAATAAATACATTAATAAATCGAAATACATCTTAAAGACAGTAAAAGTGTCTCATGTCTCACCCAAAGTTTTAATTGCATATTCAATTTCAAATATTCAATGATGCACGATATCCTTTGAGTGTATCTGGCCGAAGGAAATGCCACAATTAAAATAAACTCCTGACAAGTTCATTCATATTAGTCGTGCCCTCTCGAAGCGAGCTGTAATCGTTCCATACTTTAGCATGGAAGCAATGCTACAGGTTATAATTTGAAATGTAGGAGGAAGGACCTGGAGAAAGCATTGGGGAGAGATTTAAAGCTTTGAGACAGTGCTCACCACTAGGCCATGCTGACCAATGTATACTCCCCCCCCCCATAAATGTTATAACATCCTCCCATGGTGAAGTGGAGTTCTATTACCCGGACTTTAGGTAACGTTTAATAAACAGCTGCCAGCATTCGGTCTCACGTCAACATACTGTACACCCAACCCAATATTCGCTACCACAGAAGAATGCTAATGAACCCCCCTGCTGGCTTGGTCTGTTCCGTGTGGGCTTTGTGCTAACCTGACAGGGATTTGTCGTTTTCCCTCCCCAGGATTACTGCGCCAGTAAATTCGGCGCCATCGGCTTCCATGAGTCCTTAAGTCACGAACTGAAGGCGTCGGAGAAGGACGGAATCAACATGACGCTGGTGTGTCCTTACCTGGTGGACACGGGCATGTTCAAAGGCTGCAGGATAAGGTGATTGCCGGAGCGAGGCTGTTTTTTTTTTTTTTTGGGTGCACCTGGCAAGAGTTTGCACTGTCTGATTTTCACCCAATAAAAAGGGCTGACGAATAGCGTTTCATCTTCAAAGTTGCCGACAAAGAGAGCAACACTTTCCCAGGGGAGCCTTGCCGGTAGGTGCACCTGGCGCAAAAAGCTCCGCCTGTCCTGTCATCCAACCCCTCCCGCCTCGCAATTCAGTCAGCGGGTTTTGAAAAGCCGCTCCAATTGAGAAATAAATGGCGTACATTTTAACTGTGGAAAAAAAATATCCTAGAATTTTAATGGGTCAAAAGTTTTCGACTGGGCAGCTTTAAATTAACTGAATAGTTCACCGTATCCCCTTTTGTCCTCTGAGATGGAATGTTGATTCAAATGAATGTTGCGCAACACAATTAATTATTGGATGATTGCTGGTGGGAAATGTTGCGGTAGCTCAACATTTGTTTGATAACACCTCTTCAAGATATGTTGAAATCAAATCTGGGGATTTGGCTTCCTAACTCGTTTATTCCCCACGTCACATTTTGACATGACTTTCCATGATTTCTTGAAATTTAGTTACCTGTTCATTCTTAACTTTTTTTTCCCTCCTATTATAGCTTTTATTAAAAAAAAGAATATTTTAATTTTATTTTCTTAATGATACAACTTAATTCAGACTATTATGGCCTTTTATGGCTCCTCGGTTGACACTTTTGAATGTGGTCCTAAAACAGTGTTCACCAATATATTGCGTGTCATTTTTCAAAATCATTATTATTTTTTTTTTTATTATTTTTTTGCTATTGGCAGGGGGATAGCGACTGAACTGAAGTGCATTTCTGAGAATAAGTGACGCTCCACTAAATGTGATTTTAATTGCCTATATGCCGCTGGCTCCATCTGATTTAGCAATAAGTGCAAGACGGACACGTGCTTTGGTGAAGAAGTAGCGGTCATAAATAAGGCTTACTGATGTTTCACTGGGATGTAGTTGCAGATTCTACGAGTTTTTTGGCATACATGTGATTTGTGATTGGATGAGCAAGTCAGAGGCTTGGAGCTTAAAAAAACAACCTCCTCCCTTCCGCCACTCAACTTTGGTTGAGGTCTGGAACGATAAACGGGATTATTCACTTCCCGAAAAGTCCTGAAGGCTAACGTTTGAATTTCTCCTGTGTACTCAGGAAGGAGATCGAACCGTTCCTGCCTCCCTTGAAGCCTGAATTCTGCGTCAAGCAGGCTATGCGCGCCATTCTCACCGACCAGCCCATGATCTGCACGCCCCGCATCGTCTATATGGTCAACTTCATGAAAAGGTAAGCCCCTCCCCCACAGACGGATGTCATCGCACCACCATAGTGAACGTCGCCACTAACCACCCGTGTCTCACCTCTACAGCATTCTGCCCTTCGAGGCCATCGTGTGCATGTACCGCTTCCTCGGTGCCGACAAGTGTATGTACCCGTTCCTGGCGCAGCGGAAGGAGGCTATGAACAACAACGAGGCCAAGAACGGGATCTGAGAGGGGCGCCATCCGCAACACGAACAAGGCGCGGGGGTGGTGGGGCACATAATCCTGCACGTACGAGGAGATGACCACTGAGGCGGGAGGGGGGGGGGGGGGGGGAATGGCGGCAAGGTGGAAAGACTGAATCTGGGCTGGTGCACTTGCATTGAGCAAATGCAAAGGTTTACCATATTGTTCCTCTGGGACAAAGAAAGCTGTGTACTACACAATGGATTTATTTGTCGTTTGTGTTTTTTTTTTTTTTTTAAGAGACATCTATATACTGTGTCACTAGTTTTGAAGCGGTATCCAATAATTAACTATTTAGTCACCAGCCTTATCTAGTGTCATTGTGGAAATATACAGTATGTTACTGTACAGACAGTAAAACAACAAACCTTTCTTCACTTTTTTTTTTTGTAGACCTGCACTGTAATTTTCTAAGCTTTCTCTACACTGCCTACTCTGAAATACACATTAACGATTAAGTTACAAACATATTTAAAAGGAGGCCCAAAGTTTCCCTTCATGGAACAGTCCAGTTACGTCTCAAATGGAGAATGTATATGTTCAAGGAGTAGTTGTATCTGTTACTAGGTGATTGCTGGAGCGAAATGTATGAAAAGAATTCTTTATTTTCTTTCTTCACCCCCTACCCCCTAAAGAAAAAAGTAACACTGTGCTGTCAGTTTGTCCAGTTGAAAATGTGTTGTAAATGTTGTGAGTAGCCCAGTAACCCAAATGACTGTCTCCCTATACTGTGTGTCATATATTTGCAATATAGGGAGAACACCGTTTTAAAAGACATTCCAATAGGCGTCATTCCTTCAGTCACAGTGATGAGCCTCGATTCTCTACCTCTTTGTTATTTTGCCTTTTTATTTTTTGACAGTATGACATAAGCCTAATTTTTTTGTAGTTTTCTGGAGACTGCTCCATAGCAAAAGCAAAGTGTGGTTCCGATGTTTAGTGTCTCTACCTAACTTAAATTAATAAAGTGATTTAGATTATTATGACGCGGCGTTTTGGTACTCCTTCTGCATTACACAACGCCTGACGAGCTCGTGTACTTTCTCAGAACGGGGTGACTCACCCGCAAAGAAACCTCTGTCTTCTCGGTTTCCCTTTGTTGAGGTGTACTCCTCGCCTGTGTGCCACAGCAACTGAGTCAACTGGGTGTTGGCCTCACCGGGTATGAGGCTGCTGTCTTTTGTTAGGAAACACGACAATAGGAAATGATCAGGATTATAGCAATTGTGTTATATGGGGTAAGCAACACAAACGGTAAAATAAAGTGTGTGTGTACATTCAGATAGACACAAATACACATGCACACAAATATATACATATATATATATATACACATACATACATATATATATATATATATATTAGTGCTGTCAAGCTATTACATTTTTTAACTAATTAATCACAATTAATTGCGATTAATCACATTTTTTCTACTATGATTTTTTTGTGACGCTTTTAACAGGCATTTACTTGAAAAATATATTGTAATTAATGCTAAATCACCGAATATGAAGTGTGTGATCCTTCAATGCGATGTAAACGGAGTCATCTTTACAGGATTTTTTTTTTTATAAACAATTCTCAAAACTTAGACAGTACATTTAGTTGTAGGCACTACACTCCAGCAGTGTTGGTTTGCAAGGCCCAGTGGTAACTTAAGCAAAGTGTTTTGTTCTGAGATCATATGTACAGCTAATTTGGAATTGGGCTTTCCAAGTGATGCAAATTAATTGCGTTAATTTAAAAAAATAATCTTGAGTTAACGCTTTAACTGTGACAGCCCTAATATGTGTATATATATATATAGACTTACTTCCACACTGCAGGTTATCCTTTGCTCTTCTCAGGGCTCTAATAAATTCTAATAAGGAGAGAATCACTCAAGGACTGGTCAAAGTATTCCCCCAAAGACAAGTTTTTGTGTTTGGTACATAGCGAACCCTGAATCGTTACTTCTGTGGGCCTCTATAGGATTCTCCTCATCCCTTCATCCTGCTGTTAAGACCAGCACTAATTAAGAGGCCTTCAAGAGGGTCAATGTCATATAACTCAGTCGGAAAAATCGATGATCCCAACATTTGCTATCAGACAGCCTGTACTCGCTCTGCTGCCACATTGATTTTTTTTCTATTCCGGGCATCAAGGTTCACTTCCTATATTGGCTCCTTCGAGCCCGGCAATTCATCTGGGGCCTTAACATGGCCTCAAGAAGCTCTGCAAGTGCATGAACAAGATTCTGGTATAGAGATGTGCCACTAATGTGAGTGAACAGCCTTGGCGCTACTCAATGGCGAGCAGATGTAGCTGCCAGCTGAGTTCATTAGTCAATGTGGCTGAATTAAAAGCAACTGTCGCCCCCTCCGTTTCTTCAACTGGCCTATCAGGGGAGGCGGAGGTTGTCGAGGTGCTGCTCGTGGGTGGCACAGGTGACACGCTCGCAAACACGGCTAATGGGGATGATGCTGCACATGTTATGTCATCATCAGAGATCAATAGAAAAAAAAATATAGAAAAAAATATAGAAAATCTGCAAGGGAAATGAAATTATTTGGCTTTACTCGATTACATGAGCTAAAATCAACCCATCAATATATTTTATATTGTTCATATGCAGAATTTTAGGTATTTAAAAAGTGCAACATAACAGCCTTCTGTTAAAGGTGATGAAATGAATAGTTTGGGATTTTTCTGAATTTGGGGTGGCACACGGCCATTATTCTATCCGACATTCAGAACGAAGACTTAAGCCAATTTGTAAAAAAAAAAAAAAAAAAAAAATTTTTTAAAAACTTAAAGTTTATTCATGTGATGTTTACAAATCCAATGTTGACACGGAGCAGAAAGTGCAGGAAATCGTTTTGGAATAGTCTTTATTTGCCATTCTGATGAGTAATTTGGTCACTATTTTTGTTTTAAATGATTTATTTCCATCTTTTTGTATCTCAAAAATCTCTATATAAAAGTGTTTTAATATTGCTATTTATAGTAGCGGTCGCAGTTTGGGGAGGGGCTTCACAATTCAGGGCTGTTATAAAAATGACTTTCTTGCATTTCATTTTAAAGTTAATGAGTTTTTTTTTCTACCTTTTACAATCAACTTTTTTACAATTGTCTGACAGTTATTGAGTGGTTTAAAGGGGTCCTCAGTAGCACATATGTGTACACAATCGAACGCTAATGCAGTCGTAAAGCAATAATTGCGGTAAATATTTGTCGGAGACACGCTTTGAGGCCATGAATATAAAACCATCAAACAAAGGGGAAAAAAATTAAGTAAATACAACAAAATGTGCCTTCTTCTTCGGCGTTCCCAACCAGTGCAGCAGTTCCACCAAATTCTTAAACTGACATTTGAGTCAAAAGAAGACAAAGACGTTTTTTTTTCACATGAACTGAGGTGTTTTTACTGCTTTTCAACAACAAAACAAGCCTGGCCTTTTCCACGCTCTGCGCTCGCGCCGTCCTCGACAATCTCATACTAACACAGGCAATAAAAGCACCCAGTTGATGTTGCGACGGGTCAATACGACACACACAATGGGCGTAGATGTGATCGACGAAACTGTGGTGGGGGTGGTCCACTGGCACGGAATCACTGCAGGTACTTCTATCAACTCGACAATTATACTGGCACACGTAAATCGTCTGTCTGTCACTGCCGTGATGCTTCGCCAGGGTGTGGGGACAAGTTCAAACGGGACAAATGGACCTTCACGCCTCGGTGCTCTCTCTTCTACCGCTAACACCGCTTTTGTCCTTTGGTCCACAGGGAAAAAAAATGTTGGTTGTGTTAATTTTCAGAATATGATATTCTTGCAAGTCATACACGTCCATATAGATAGATTCTTTTTTTTTCTTTTCTTTAAGTCAGCATACAAGGTAAGCTAGGTGACTATATATGAAGACAACGACTAGAACTTTCACAGCACTGGCATTGGTTAATTTTAAATACAGTACTCAAGCATTGTTAGATTAAAAAAAAAAAAAAAAAAACGGAATAAAAGAAACAGAAACATAATACCCCCGAAACAAATAAGCTACAAGTTGGTTTCGCTCGTCTAAAATGTTTCTTTTGCATTTCAATGGCATGATGTACATATTTGCGTTAACCATACCAACAAACATGAATCTTGGGGGAAATTGTCAGTGTCGGACTTCCCTTCAATTAATACAGGACCATGCATATCGCTTGTAATTCTCTTTTTTTTCTTTTTCTTTTTTAAACCAAGACTCAACTCGTCACTAATGTGTGGAGATAGTGTTGTCTTCACATAGACTCGGGTAATGGGGTTTTTTTAATCGCTTGCTTCATGGTGCACATCCACCCTATTGCATGTTGCCAGGTTATGCAGGATACAGTGGCCATCGTGGGGGTAAAGGGAAAGGAAAAGGTTGGGTGGGTTTGGTGTGTGTGGGAGGAGGGAATTAGTAACGTTTTGGGCTCAGGCAGGGGGGTGTTGAGGGGCTGTGTGCCCAAGAGAGAGAAAGGGGACTTCAGCTCCTGGACGACAGCCTTTGAATCCGTGCAGACCTGAGTGGTGGTGCCTGAGTTAGTCTGTTTAATGTCCGTCGTCCCTCCCGCAGGCTTCGGTGCTCTACGAACACAAAGCAAATTGTGTTACTGTCTGGCAGGCTTGAGAAGTTGCCTCACCCGCCCTTGTGCGCCCTCCCAAGTCCTTCAGCCGCCCAATGGGAATTAAAACAAAAGGTGTCCCAAGTGGGTACAGGGATTAATACGTGAAAGGAAGTACAGCGGAAACTCTGGAGTTACCCTGAGGCCATACAAGTCGACTAAAAGTTTGGGTGGAAAATAAACTCTAAAAGTCACAAGGTGAACATGTCTGCCCTGTCGAACAAAATGAGGGGAAAAACAATGCTAAAACCTTCTTGAGAAATTAGTGACAGACTTCGGACAGAGGTGGGACGGTGCAAGGGATTAAACACCCCAAAGGGATCAAACATTCATTCATTTGTTTTTAAAATATCTCAAATTAATATTGAGTCCTGCCAGTTTGGCATTTTAAGTATATTTTGTTGGCTCTTAAACATCTGCAAAACTTTGGCTGCTTATAATTTAAATTCCCATGATGGGATTCATTTCTGAGATTTTTTTTTCCTGATAGTTGCAGTTCTGCCGGTGACTAACAATGTGAACCGGGTCAGTAAATGTCGGAGAGGATGAGAAATAAGTGACTTGCGAGTAATTACAGTCCTATTATGTATTTTTCGACTGTGATGGTGACGTAAATGAAGTTGTCTTTCCTCACTTTCTCTTTGTTTCTATCTTCTGCTCCGAGATGGGAGCTGCTCACCCCCCCCCCCCCTCCCCTCCCAGGGCACACCTACTCGGAAAATATTCCAGAAATGATGGACAGGGATTTCCTCATCCTCTTTCCTTTCCTAACGTGCTCATCACGGAAGAGTTTGGGAACGTGGGAAGTTACGCGGAGAAAGCCCTCGTTGCTGTGGACTTGGATGTGACATTGCGTAATGCACACAGGTAGCATTTCTGTTAGCATTGCTTGCCCCTTTCCTACGAAAGAACGATGACGAGATGTGAATGGGAAGTGGGCTGACGCTTCGCTAGACGGCGGGCGAGTGGAGTGATGCACCGTACCTTGACGGGGCCGTCCACCGGGTCCAGTCCCTGCTCGGACAGCTGTTTCAAGGCACTTAGAGCAGCCTGAGAAGAGAGGGAAGAACAGATGGTCGAGTGAATGCAGCAGGGAGGAAGAGCGCGATTGAGTGGGAGGAGAGTGAGTGTCACCCTTCAGCTGCTTTTCAAATAACACTTAACTCTGGGAAAGACAATGCCAGCAGGACACTTTCCCTTCACTGTGTTGTCTTTGGCTCCTCTGTTCTCACTGTTTGTCTAGCGTTATTGGCTTAACATTTCCACTTGATGTTCGTGCTGCCAAGTCAATATGAGCGAATGACATTTGTATTCCTGAATGTCACACCTAAATAAACAGCAGCTAAATGACCTGGAAAATGCAAGAGTTGGTTGGCGCTCAGGAAGAAATGAACCAAGTTCAAATAATTAATTACTATTGACTTTGTGGTGCAAATTGTCATTTATCGTGGGTGAGTTTGCTTCAGGTCATCACTTAACTGTTGATAACAATCTAATTTCCGTTTCCATGAATTGACACTATGCAGCAGATATAATAAATTTCTTGCATCAAGTTCTTGTCTGAAAGTGCCTTAACTACTGATTTCATCTCTAACGCCTCAGCCAAGCGCTGCTGGAGTAGCACATTTTGTGGGAACCAACACACGGGGAATTAACACTACCGTTGTTAACTGAAAATGAATATAGACCTTTGTGGTTTTGCCTACGTTTTGGAGGTGTAAAATGCAAGCATTTCAAAATGGGTGACAAAGTGGAAGGTTTTGGGATTGTTTTTGAAAAGCAAAGTATGTTGTGTTAAGTATTCTATCTGGTCAGCTAAGCTTTAGCATATTCCCTTCAATATTATCAAAGTCAGAGAAATGCCAAAGATGCATAATAAAATACAAGCGTCATCATCGCAGACTAACATTTGAAGAGTCCGTTCTGTAGGTGTTTAAGTGTAAATCAAATTGGGATCAAGACGTGAGTGATTCCAACAAATTCCTCAACTCTTGGATTGACAAGCGCGCCTCATGGGCCAGCCACTGAGTTGAACCACAAATTGAAACCACTTGAGGGCCACTTGCACAAACGGGCTCTCTTTAAGTGTGCCAAGATAAACGGGCCCATCTGATGTTGTCCAGGTTCTGTCATGACACACATCCTCTCTCTATCCCAATGAACAGGTCCAGATGAGCACGCATTTTCCCAACTCCGAGTGTGGGCTGAGGCGGAGTAGTTAAGGGGATATATCTCCCAGTTGAGCTGACACCACAGGATCTGGGCACGGTGGAGCACATTTAACATCTGTCCTACTAGTACTTACATTGCATACACGTCAGTGGCGTAAGGGGATGAAAAACCCAATTCAAGGTCTTTTCACCACTCTTGCTTTCACATTTTCTGTTTTGACATTGAATCGGGAGTATCGGGCGACTATTTCCGTCTCGAAAAAAGTAGCAGTAGTAATGACACAGCTTGGATCATTTATGCTCGTCACTGTTAGATCAGAGTTCAGATAAGAAATTAGCGGTTCTGCTCAACAGATGAGTGGACGAGTGACAAATGGATGAGCCAAGCATACAGACCACCCACATTAGTTAGGACACGATCTTAGTGTATGGTTGTGAAAAAAAAAATGGTTTCTCAACATGCATTGCAACATGAAGCACACTTCTTCAATTCTGAATTAAAAGTTGCATACATTAGATGATATCAAAATCTCACATAGAGTACAGGAAACACCAATGTGGCTCCACGGAATGCAATGCATCTTGGGAGGATTACACCAATATCATCTGCAAAGCTCGAGTAAGAAAACCACGAAATGTGTTTAGCTTCAGATTATGAGAAACCTAAAGCGGGAATCGCAATTTATGACTGAAGGAAGCAAAGGTCAAAATCTGGATTTTATCCATCAAACTGATGAAACTAAATCCGCGATGCTTGCAACAACATAGCAAGACAGGTCTGAGAAATTGTACTTGTCGGGAATGATTTTTTTTTTGTTCTTTTTTATTAATATCCAATCAATGGAATTCATTATCAGATCATGTTTTTCTAATCAGGATAGTCACAATATTTAGCGGATCATCCAGTAGATGTACCAATCTATCTATCTAACTTCTTGTTTGTTGTATTTATTTAATCAGGTTCGGGGGCCTTTTTTTCTCCTTGGGTAAATAACTGCGGCCCATCTGTTTTGGGGTGTGTGGGGGTGTGTGGAGATAAACAACCATAAATCAGAGGTTTGACGGTGGCAGAGCTGCTGATATACGACAGGCAGGCATAAGGGCCAAGGCAGTCAGTCTATGGCCCAGAAGCTCAACAGAGCCCAGGACAAATACAGGGCCTATCTGTGGGAATGGAAGCCAATCATCCCATTATTGTTCTAGTGAGATAAGTTAGCCATCGTCAGAAGCACACATTGGACTCATGCATCAACACTAACAAAAGTATGTCTCGTACTGAGGCGGTGACATGTACTGAGGATATGTTCCATATCCCTGTCGTTTCTATTAAGTGGATTAAAAAGTGCTGAAGATACTTTTATATGATCTATGACAATAACTAAACAAGAAGACTGGCTCACTCAGTCAGATGTCCTCGATATGTCAACTTGCAAAAACCCTCGAGTGAGCCCCATTAGTCCCTCTTCACCTGGTCTCCTTCCACACCCCGACTTCAGATAACAAACCGGCGCTCACCCTGTGCCCACCTCACACATTGGCTCATTCATCCATCTATTTGGCTTCTCCGAGTTCAAAGGCTTGGACAAGCAGCAGTCAAATGGGCCGCCGCCGTCTGAGGACGATCTGCAACCGTAGCCGGGTTTCTGATGGCGAGTGACAAGAGCGGCTCATTTTTCTGGGCCTGCTGCTCTGTTAATGGCTTCCCCAACAGAGGCTTTGATTCCATCAACGGCTTAGCCAAACAAAGGCCCGGTCTCCCAGGAGTCCGATGCATCGGCCTGATGGATCTAATGGATTGTTAGATCACATTGACCCAGACAAATCGGACTCCTGTGTCAGTTTTCACTGCAGGACCGCTGGGTTCTAGTGAAGCAGAAGGAGAAGTATGGCTGGCTGAGGAGATGGCAAGAAAAACAAGGACGAAGACAAAAAATACCTTTGACTGCAAATATTTTTTGCAAATAAAGTGTATCAAACAGAATTGCACAGATTAGTGGAAATTAATTTTGTCTTCCTATTATATTATTCTGGTCTGCCGTTCCTTTCCAGTTCAGACACTGCTGCACACTTTGATCTCATTGCAGACACCAGCCCAAGGTTTTAACCTACTGACCCAACCTTTGATAATGGGCTATATTTCTAGCTTTCCTGAAACGCTCCAGATCCACAAGAATTTGGTCTCACATAACCCATGTCTGAATTTTGATCCAAGACTGTCAGTGGAAGGCTCCCATCATGTGAATCATAATCCAGGAGAGAGCGTGTCGGCGCAGCTCTAACAGCCCGCTGACTCTCAGTGCCTGGAAGTGACTCTAGACATCAGACACATCAAGATTCTTTTAAGGATTGCTTAAACAGCAATGCAGGTGCATTCATGTGTAAAGTAAATGGGGGGGGGGGCTTCAGCGATGTGGTTCAATGTAAAGATGGACGAGCATTTGTCATTCCGATTGCTAGACAGCAAAACGACCGAGTTACATGAAAGAAACTGTCATCCTTTTATTGTCATTCAATTTTCGTACTCTTCTATTATTCAAAGGATTGTTACAGACAGTTGTGATTACAGAGCCTCGCAGTAAAGTGGGAGGACTCTTCAACATGAAAAGCATTTAGGACGGGCTTCCGATGAGAATGATCTAAGGGATGTCCGCTAGACTAAACAATGACCAGAGTGGATTTCAAACGGGGTGCTTTACAGGCAGCAGACAGAAGCTGCAAAGTTGGAAAATGAGTGGCTTTGTCAGATATCTAAAGCTGGATATATTGTGCTGTTTCAAAAAGGCCACATAAAACCACGACAATGATCTTCCCTCCCACAACCGCAAAGAAATAGATACCTGGGAGGAGGGATCCCAGTCATCGACTGTTGCCAGCGCCAAGCCTTCATATCACATTATCATGTTTGTTATTTCTTTATCAAAGCTTCAGTGAGTCTTCCTTTTGTCATGAATGTCCTGAGCTTCTTCTCATCCCTTGGCTTTCATTTGCTCCGAATTCCTTTGCTTTGCCTCAGTCCGCATTTCGAAGCTGGACTGGGATCACAGGGAACGTCCATGACAGCTCATGGAGAACACCTGTGTGTGCATAAGTGCTGCCAGAGTACGCATCTATTTGTTAATATGGTGCTATATGTACATGGACCCTTGAGCAACTACAGAGAAAATGTATTCAGAACTTCTCACCAAAAAAACGCTTCCTCACTCTCACTCCAGATTTCACATCCTCTCCCACATCAGAGGCATTGATAAAAGAGGCAGTGTGTGCCACAGCCCGACATGACGTTAATTCCTATGAAGCCCTTCACATGTGCCGCCTCACTTTGGATTTTTTTGCCTCTGCGGATTACCCGCGGCTTTGGTACAGCTGAACAAACTTCCCAATGAGGAAATGTATTTGATTCCAGCATACATCGCAGTTATGTGCGGACGCTGCCACATTACAGTGATGAGAAATCCCAAAGGGGATGGCATGCGTATTTCCGTGCAAGCTTCGGCCCCGCACGCAGGCCGTCCGAGCTTAGCCAGTGGGTCCTTGAGGCTCCCCAGGGGAGCGAGCCTTCGCTGACATGGGAAGCCATAAATAAGGGCCCGGGGCGAAGCACCGTGTCATGCGTCATTTGGGCCGGAGAGGCCTGCTTTATCCCCTCCCATCATTGAGCTGCTGAGCATGGCACCTCCTAGGGCGTAATTCAGAACATATGGGCAAAGGCCGAGGGCAGAAGCACATACCGCACTCAAGCCTTGTCAGCATAGCATCTGAGATGATACACAGATACGTCCTAAGACAGCCTTCGTGATAAGAAAGTAGCAATGGTATGCGTCTTTGTGGTTGAACATTTCTAATAAAAACACAACATTTAATTCCATTTCATATGAACGGGCTGAATTGAAGAGATTTTTGTTTTGTGTTGTTATTATATAATAAAAATATATTGATTTTTCACAGTAACATCTGATAGGTGTACATATTCTATTAATTCTATTTACTATGAGGCTTTTTTTAAATTTAGGATGACTTTAATTTATTATCCATTTATCCATTATTTGAGCCGCTTATCCTCACCTATCAATATATATAATTTTTAATAAAGAAAGAACTTTTGACGCAAATAGGATCCGACACCCTCATTGCTGGGGAGTCTCCATCCACTTTCAATATCGCAAACTAATCCCGTGTTAGCCGATGAATCAGTGTCTCTATTAAGCAAGAGATGAGAGTGAAAAACGAACTCGAGAAAGGCTGTGGAAAGTGCCTTAAGGCCGGTGTGTCACCAACATTTCCTACGCTAAATTGCCTCACTAACAGAAGCACGATGATTCCCAACCCGAGTGCCTTGTCACACTTACGTAACTGCAGTGAGAAACTATAGCATTTAAATTAATTTGTCAGAAAATTATTTTTCATTCATTACAAATAATGTATGCATATGATCATAGTGACAAGCACAACAATTAAATGTGCTTCCATTAAACCTGAGTATCCACTCGTTGTCGTTCATGCAACAGAATAAGTCAGAAGTATATCTGATCTGTTCAATTAAACTCGCTCACATTAAGCTGAGAAAATTTGTAAAAGGAAATCATTAGTATTCATACATTTGGTGACATTATTGTTTAGTGGTGAGCTGGGACATTTTCCAAAGGGGAAAAAAGAAAAAAAAAAACAGTAAAAGTTGGGAAACAGTGATGTAAGGTGTTATGAGAGGATGGGACGTGTCCACAAAAATATTTCATTTATCGTGGGAGATTCTGGATTCAGCTTTATGACCGTGCTGGCTTTTTATTAGGTTTCCTCGGCGACTCCAAATTAATGTTACATCACATCACATCCACCTGCAGCGATCAATGTGTTATCTATGCCACAGGGAGTATCGTCAATGTATAATCCCGGACTATTAAGACTCAAATTGCCCTTGGGGACAAACAGAAAGCTGTGGGAAGAACGGCCGGCCTTCAGACACATTCTTTTATCAGCAGAGTGATACTGATCGGCCCCAAAGGGCGTCCCACTTCTCTATTGTCAAGCTTGAGATTGCCTCAACTCTCCATCTTTGGCCAGGAAAGAGTGTTGTTTTGTTTACATGACAACAAGGTTTTAGAAGGTGCCAAGACAAACGTTTGGAAGTTTTCTAATACGACGCAGCAATTATTTAGCAACATTAGAAGGCTATAATACCTGCCGTCTGTAAATGTATTCCGTTGGTGCATCTGTGACTGTCACAGTGAAAATAATAATGGTGGAACATATAAATACAATGACATTTCTGCTTATAAGTTACTTATTACGCACGAATTACATACTATATGTCAAATTCGTAATCAATATTTATGTTGATGGTGGGTATTCAAAAGACAGGTTCCGTACCAGGGAGGGCAACCTGTTGGTGTTGTGTTGAGTGCATCTTAGGTCAACAAGCTGATTGCAGCATTTTAAGTTGATTTTAGACATCTGCAAGAACCGACATCTTTAAAAAAACGGGTATATCAGTTTTTCCCAAATCTCATTGAAAATAAACAAAACAAAAAAAAAATGGAGGGGAAGTGGCCACAAAACAGGCCAAAATTCAAATGTCAGGGGGTGAGGCAGGGCAGATTATTGCTTTGGAATCAGGCCAAAACGCAATTCAAAATTGCCTGAACTAAGTCTTAAGGGGCAGAAGCGACTGTGTCGGACTGTCCAACTTAGTGAGTTTACTTGTTTGGTGCAGATATACAAACTCTTCGGGATATAAACATACAACACACCATTGACGTGGAATCCTCACGTTTCTGACTGACAAAAACGGGTGACAAGATTTAATGGGGAGACTTACAGGTGTGGAAAAAGAGCAACTTGGGAATGCCGTCTATGGAAGGTTAAGATAAAGGGTAAGGTGAGAGGAGCTAAGTGTTTTACTGCCATCTGCATGCAATAATCCTTAAACTCCCCATCAAAAACGCGCTATTTCCCATGTCGGGGACAACAGCGCGAGTGGATGTCTGCTAGACGAGGACATCCGGTAACAAGAGAGGACGCACAGCCAGTCAGCGTTTTACACTCTCTTCCTCTCATCTCTTTCCTGTAGCTCCCTCCTCTCCGTGTTGACGTTTAATCGCCTCGTACACACAAGGGACACGCCTGTAAAACCTGTTGTGGTGTTTTATCATTTCCTATAGATTGCCACCAGACCTGAGACTGGTTCTCATTACGCTGCACGCTCAGTATATGTTGCATCTTGAATCGAAACCCTGCAAAATACTTGGTAGACCTGCTTATTGTGTGACAGAGGTAGTAGGTTGAGACCCACTGTGCTTAAGGGAGCACTTGAAATGTTATGAAAACCCTTCCATGTTTCTATAGCAACTGGCACTGTGCGCTTGAACACACAGATTATATATCAAGCATGTTTACTGAAAACAATAAATTCCGTTATGCTTAAATCAAGAGGAAGGCGTTGCCAGGTAGAACTCCTAAAACGAAGCTTAGGGCTATGCTAACTTGACAACGATGGACTGGGATGAGGACAATTGGAACGTAATGTATACTAAAATCACATGTCCCGCTTTAACCGTTCTGTTGCCATGAAGAAAGCGGGAGTTTCAAGAAAGGATAATAAAACAACAGGGAGAGATCTCAGCAGGAGATAAGCAATATTATGGATCATGTCTAAAAACACGGAGCGGCTGACGTGATGAACAAGCTCACTGACACGGACATTCAGAATAAAACGCACAAGTTGTCTACAGCAGGATATATGCCGCTATAATATAAAATGACATCCGAGGCAAAAGATGTAAAACTGTCAGAGGAATTGATTTAACAATGTTTTTATTATTGCGGTTGTCGTGTGCAGTGGTGTACAAGTGCACTTTATACCAAGGAGCGTTTCGAATAAACATTTTGGTTACAGAGGCAACAGCAGAGGTCTCGAAAGTAGGAAAACATCTCTCTCTTTGCATGCATGCACTGATGCGGTTAAAATTCAATCACTTTTGCTTATACTTTTGAATCAATCAAAATGGAGCATTATATTTGGAAAGGCATCATTTTCATGACAGCTCTTTTTTGTGTTTTGAACTGAACGCATTGAGGGTATGAGGAAATTAAAACGCAAGGTTGCACATTTTTTCCAAGCTCAATTTTAATTGTACAAAAAAATGAGATTAGCATTGTTAAAAAATAAATATCAAATCACATGCTCAATCAGCCCTACACTAAAAACTAAAAGTGCAGAAAATCGACGTAACAGATGCTCCGAGGAAGCACTCTCCTGAGTCTATAACCACATTTTTATCCGATGCTGTTAGTAGGAGGGAGTATTTAATCCTTTGTGGGCATGTTTTTTTATGAGACACCTCACACCATTTTACAGCACTGCAAACAGACAGTAAACACCATGAAGGTGCTGCACTTTAACACGTGATTAAGAGCCAACTAATTGGATTGCAGATGGTAAAACTGTAAGAGGACCGTAAAACCGAATAGGAGACGGGGCAGGCCTGAGAGCAGGATCAGGACACCCCAGGCCGCTGACAAATGATCGAGTTTGGGTTTCTCATTTCTGCTGCCTGACTTGAAAATGCAAATAGCAGACTTTCTACGGTCCAAAAAAAAAAAAGGGGAAAGACACCCCCCTACGTTCACCATCCATCCCTCCATTCTTCTCCTCTCATGCGGTGGTTGCTCGCATGAAACAAAGGTCAGGGTACTAATGGAAGACCTCATAGCCTTGTGTGCTTCTAGAAACAAACCCCCAGTCCTGTCTCTCTTATAAATCAAGACGGCTTCATTGAGAATGGCAGAATCCTCTGATGTCCCGGCCATGTCTCATTTCAAAGTACTCCTGAAGGCTCACACGGTTCCACATTTACTTGGTGGGCACTGGAGAGAAATGTGTGTTTTGTGTGCATGTGTGTGTGTGGTGGTGGTGGTGGGGGGGGTGCGATGGTGAAAGAGAGAATGAAAGAAATTTGATTTGAGGAATTTTTGGGATAGAAAAAAATGCCTCAAGGGAAAAGGGAGGTGTTTATTTAATAACTATGCCACAACCAAGCCCGCACTTGAAGGCTTTTACGACAGCATACATAATTTTAGCAAAGTAATTACACCGTGCAATAGGGATTTTATGTGTGCACCCCTACATGCAACACAGATTAGGTGGCAAGCGTACACTTTTTGGGAAATGCACATCATTTCCCAAAGACTGCAATAAATAGGGAGTGTTGAGACGTATGACTTTCTGTGGCTTCACCTTGTATGTACACTGAAAACAATGGCAGATTATATTGCATACATATAGATGTCTTCTTGGCCTTTATGTACTTTTTACAAAGCACCACATTACAATCAAATGAATGATGTTGAGGGAATGTAACAAAGCCTAGGAAGTGACAGAAAATTAAACCCAAAAATGTTTGCAAAAAAAATAAATACCAGAAGGCTTTTCACAGAACCAAGAGGAACCCCTAAATACAAAAGGCTCCAAAAATAGACTCATTTCTGTCAATATTCGCTCAAATGATCAAAGTTTAATGAAAAAATAATTTAAGTTGAATTTCCATTTTTCAAAATGAAGAATGGCATTCAGTAAGAATTAAATGGCATTTTGTGTGATTCAATTTGCTCAAACACGAGGATAGAAGCGCTACGTGAATGAAGACCGCAGAAGTGTTCTAATCATAAATGCAAAGAACAAACAACCCATTACTTGCTTGTGATGTAATTGCAACTTAACCCAAACGTAGAAAGTTGAGTCAATTTAGGTACAAAAATGTTTCACTTCAATAAATCTAAGCGAATATTCAATCGCCCACACTGTGTCTTCCAAACTCTACCATTTTCACATTCGCGGAGATTCGCAATTCCGTGAAGCGTCTGTTATGAGGCAGGCGGGCAGACACGCACGCACACAGTGTTTACACAAACCGCAGGAGTGTGTGACACCTCAGTCGTAACTAGCGTTAACCCCGATGTGGCTGTTGTTTTTGAGTGTTTCAAAAAGTCTGCTGTTTGAGGCCTGAGAATGCGTTAACATCTAGATGAGAGGAAGGCGGTGGCAGCGGGGGAGCAGCGAGGGGAGGGGAGGGGAGGGCTCGGAGGTGGAGGTAGAGGGGTGTCGCAGACAGACAGAAAAACATTCCCCAGTCGTTACGCTCATCTCCATAACTCAGTATGCTGCCACAAAGCGCTGATCCCAACGCGGGACTTTAATGACTGGACTCCCACCACTATAAGCGCCGTTACCTGCCGCTGAACAGTGAGAGTCACTTTGGGCCTGATTCATGGCTACAGATAGCATCCTTTAACTTATATTGAGTGGAAAGAACAAGATTTACACCTTTCTAGGTGGGAGGCAACTTACTAGGCTGTAAAATGTGAGTGATAGCCTTCAAATTCGGAGCTTAACCACAAAAAAATAAGGACACTCCAAGGGCAATGACCTCACCGCAATCCACATTTGTCCATAAAAACACAACCTGGTAGTCACATACTGGCTACTTGTGTAATCCTGCTGATGGGCAGACCACAGGGGAAACAACGTAGTAATGGCAAACACCAACAGTTGCTACAGTGTGATTGCTCTACCAGGCATTCATGTTCATCGTGGGAATTTATAGAGCTGAAATTACTGTCAATGTTTGATTTTCTTAAGAAACGCTGTAATATTTTTTTTTTTCATTTTTACGGAAATCAAGAACTTTTACATGACAGAGTCCGTGACACTGAAGACATTTGATGTCAGCGCTGATTTGTGGTCTTCTGTTTTATTCACATTATAGATGAGTACTGGCAGAAGGTACTTTCACACCTAAACTCAGTTTATGAGTGGTACAGCTCTCAGTACACTGCTGTCCAAGCAGATTCTGTTCCACTTTGTTTGACTACAACGGGACTTTTTAATAGAGGCTCTGCATTAGACACACGTCTTTTACTGTTTCATGAGGTGCAGATATTCTCTTGCTCCTTTCAAAGAGATCACGTTACACATTTGCTACAATCACAGCACAGCTGTTGTCTTTCTATTATGTCATTTTGTCACAAAATATAATGGAATCCACAAATCTACATTTAAGAAGTGCCGGGGAGGAAGTTGAAATTGGATAAATAGAATGGGGAAGAATTGTAACACAAAATTGCTAAACGTCAACATCAATTGCATGCTTTCATACTAATAACTCAACCACAACGTCTCAGGCCGGTACAATAAAAGATGGTTTGTAAACTGGAGAGAGAAAAGTTCAAGAAGTGATACCAATGCCACTTAGATATTGCATTTTTTTTTTACCCCTTCGACACCAGTCAGTGTGGTTCCTATTTAGAGTAAATAAATAATAAATAGACAGCTACTGATAACTGACTCCCTGAAGAGTAAATAACAGTGGTAACCTTACGAGTGACCTGACATGTTAGTTTTTCAAGATACAAGACATCTAATGGCTGATTTTTGTCTAGAGTTGTGAGCAAATATTTGATTTATAGTCAACGCTAAATGGTGGCAGCAAACTTCGCAACAAGCACGCCGGAGAGTGAATAATTCGTCGTATTCTTCTTCTTCTTCAAAAAAAAAGCAGGCCAATGTCTTGCTTGAGGCTGTTTGACGTTCTCAGTTGAAGTTTACACATAAAACAGCGAATTACACTTGTATTTAAACAAAGCACGTAGCTCATGAACGCTTGCTAGCTTAATGCTAGCATACAACGCAAAATGTCATAAATGGGCTTGCAGGACACTTGCATGGTGCACCAATAAATGTAGTAATAAGATATTATAACAACAATCAGAGGCATAAAGTATATTCTTAAATTCTATGTCCAAAAAAATTACTAATATTATTACGGTGTACTGATTCACTGAGTTGTGAAACTCTTCCCCCTGTATGATGCTCCGTCTGTATTTTACTTACCTCTGATGGCCACTAAAGTCACATTTGTATATTGAGTGGGGGGAATTAGAATAAGAGACGCCAATTCAGCTTACATAATGCCAAATCAAAGCAGAAAAAAATTAACATTCACATAGCAAAAATCTTAATGTGGAGGTGGGAAAAAAGGTGTTTTCTCCACAGGTGACATACATCACACGTTGTCACTGGGAGATCGCCAAGCAAAGATTTGAAAGCCGGCCCTTATCTTGGAAACCTTTTCAGCGGGTCCCACTATCACTCAGTGTCAAATGACATTAGTCTAATGAGGCAAAGATGCTACAAAGAGCGGAAGGTAGGTTGGCAGTTAAACGCCCGGCTGGCTTCAGCCTCCCATCGGGGTGATGATTAAAGGGAGGTGTGACGCGTTAAGAAAGCTTTATCTATTTTAAATTTGTGCGCGTGGGAAATCACACATTGAGTAAAACACGGCTGATGGTTGCAAGGCTGCTGCCCAAACGTCTTGCTCTTCTTGACACAGAGGTGATAATGAATGTAACACTTTTTGTTACCTTTACGCCATCGCAGAGGTGTGGCTGGTACAAAGCCAACAGACGGAGAAAACAATTCCTTTGTATACTCGCATATGTTAATATAAGGATCACCACTTGCTGTCCTCCAAATATTCTATTTGCACAAATACGGGGAAACACAGGTCACACCATTGTTAATACACAAGTAATAACAATGTTTTTATACAATACAATTTGATTTATTTGACGCATTTCACAACAGCTGGAGCTGTAACAAAATGCTTTCCATATGGCGTCATGTAAATTAGCAGGTAATTATCACTTGTTTATCAAAAGTTTTCATTGTTAGTGGTAGATGCATGGTTGAGGATAACTTGTGATCCAGTATGATAATTACAATTAGATTATATAGTGTACCATATCATAAAATGTGATTACTGAAACAATGTATGACAAACTATCAGTCTCATCAAAATCTGAATATTTGACAAAATTTCCATGATTGCACATGTCCCCATTGAATGATCAATATTTTGATGATGGAAAAATCTTCTTTTTTTTTTTTTTTTTTTTGAAATGTTCTTTACTCCAGTCTAGATTGAGCAAGCCGGGGGAGTTGCCAAAATAAATCTCAGTCAATCTAAATAAAGCTCAAGTTCCCGTAGCTGATGTCATGATGTTGTTCTAGTTATAGTTGAGACTATATCAACACCGTCTCGACTGCATGGTAGCCTGCTCCATTTTGCTTCGACTATACATAAAACCGCACAACCAATAAAATGCTTAACGGCCAATTATTGCATATAAATGAACGGCAGCCTGCCAATTGTTTTATACGCCCTTAAGAGAATTTGTAAGAAAAGTGTACAAAATCCTAAACGTCATAACTCACCAGCATAAATAAAGATTAAAATAAAGAAAGTAAAATAACAAATCTAAGTTTGGCTTTCTCAGTCTATCCAGATCAATTCAACTCAAGAGTGTAACGTGTGTGTATTCCCTTCCCCACGATGTCAACGCTTAATAGACATGCTAATGCTTCCAAAGGGCCACTGGGAGCTATCAACAAGTCTCCTAATGGGCAAGTTCATGTTTATTCTCTTCTCCCACTGGGAAAAAAAAAGACTCACTTGAATCTCCCATTTTATCATCCGCTGTCTCAATCCATCTCTTGTACCCCCACTCAATCAATTTCTCTCCACTTTTTTTTTTTTTTTTTAGTTCCCCCTCTCCCTTTTCTGAATCGGTAACTCATCTCCTTACTCCTCCATCATTCTTTCACTGCTCCTATCCACGGCCTAATCTTCTGGTCTGAAGGGTGTTTCCTGAAGAGGGCATGTGTGCAGACACATGTGAGTGATGGATGGTGCAGTGCATGCTTGACTTGGTTCCCTCTTCAGGGGCTCTGACAGTGGAGGTCCCTGGGTGAGGTGGTGCTTGCGAGGGAGGAGAGGTAACTAGCTTCTTTGAGGGAGTACATGGGAGGCGTAGCTCTCACTCAGGGCCTGTGTGATGCGAGCTAATTACGATGAAGGATGGGAGCTGCCACCTCCTACAATCTATGAGCGCGTTCATTACATTTAAACTCGACCATGCGTCACGGCAGGAAATTTGGAAATAACAAAAAACAGGTTTTGTCCAAAGCATCCATAATTCTTAACTAAAAGTTGGCGTGGTAGGTCCGATAGGTCAGAAGAGGGTTGGCACGGTTGGCCTCCCAGGATGAAATCGACTTATCAGTTTTGCAACGTCGTTTTCTGTCTGCAAAAGCAGCCATCACAACGGCTCCATTTATTTTTGATGAGGTAGACGCAGAAGCAGCTGGCGCAGACAGACAGAATGGATTTTATACCAATTTAACAAAACATTCCAACAATTGTCCTGTCACCTCCGTGTCAATGCCACAGTCAACACTGAAAACATGTTTACCAAAGCCACCATAACGCACCACTTGAATGCTATTTTGCTTTGTTATTTAATATCACTGTAAATGGAATCAGCTAGATGGCTACTTGGACATGTTCTGCAAAAATAATTATTTGAATAACTTTCAAATGTAAATGTGGAATTTAAAATGGATTTAAGTTGTGCAGTGGTGGTTATCATCAATAAATAAGAAGAATGATCACAATAATTAAACATCCGTATTGCAAGGGCCAGCAGGCAAAATGTTGGCGACCCATGTAGTAGATTACCGATTACAATTAATTTTTTGTGTACTGTGAATGCCACAACCTCAGGGATGGGCGAGTACTCATATCAGGTATCGGTATCGGGCTGATACCAAAGGATCGGGTACTCGTGGATGTTACAAATACCAACCATCGATACCTAAGGCAAAAAAATGATTATAATAATCAGCTGAATAAATTGCTCTATACTGTGAGAATTTGACACATCAGCAAATACCCATTTATGTCTAAGAGATTTTTGTCTGTATTAAATCAGATTTTAGATATCCAAAGTACTGGAGATATCAGTGAGTAACCAAAGAGTGAATAACCGTACGGGTATCGAACATCTCTCCTCAACACTATTAAAAATCTTTGGTTTTCCTTTGATAATTGGCGTGGATAAAATACATTGCCGAATTGAGGAAACCAAACTCCTAATTTCCAGGAACAGCCAATGCAGAATGGGGAATACTCTTTCATCACAGAGTGATTTAGGATCCATCCAGGTGCAGCGTTTGGGCATATAAAGTGTAGACAGAGAAGACAGATAAGCAGAGAGGAGAGGCTGTCCGACAGCTGCCTGCCTGGTTGGGTAACACTTCAGCGGGACCCCCTGAGAGGAGCCCGGCCTGGGGTAACGTCTGCGCTCCAGTCGGGAAGGAGGACATCAAACACAAGCTCACCCGCTGTTCTCCCGCGCTCCACGGGGGATCTTGAGAGGACCATCGCAGCAGTCATCACACCAAGACATCGGTCCCGTGGCTGCGACAACACACCTCTATACTACTGAATCGTCACTATTGCGTCATCACTTGACCCATCTAAACATGCCAAATGAGTAATTGAGTCATCCAGGGACCTTGCCCTTTTGATGGAGCCTTCCAGTCTTGTCCTTAAGGAAAACTTCAGCATTATGCAACATTTTCTCAAGGGAACATGACTACAACAAGATATATTATGCTCCAGTGGGACCATTTTCCAACAGCGAGGTCACAGGCTCTCTGTAAATGCTTACAGTGATACATTTTAACAAATGTCAAGTTCTGCTAAAAAAGCCTCCACAAACATGGATGATCTCCACAATAGACTTGAGAAATACCTCTTAAAAGTCTCATCGTTGTCATTAGGCCTGTGTAGATTGCGGCGGAAATGAGGAGTGACAAATCATTCAGAAGAATTTCTTAACTATGAGGAATTGAGATTCATGAGTAAATTCTCCGAACTTGGAGCCCTTTTCGGTAAGGGTGCCGTTTTCATGTGTGGTATGTGCCCACGTCTCTTCTGAGTTTTCAGCACAGATCAAGAAAACTATGGAAGCTGCATTTCGAGACCAGAGCTGGTTGAAAAGTTGTCTTATTCACGTCTAGTTTCGATAATGGACAGCAGCACAGCATTAATAAATAGATATAACAGAAAGTGCTTTGTTTACAGCTCCAGCTGTTGTGAAATGCGCTAGATAAATAAAATTGTATTGTATTGTATTACAGATAATAAACATATAATAAATAAAATAGAAGGAAATCTGAGTTGGCGCTGTCCAACTGAATTTGAATACACGTCATGGCTCGTGTGTATCGCGAGACCGCGATGTTTACACTCCCATTTGCGGCTAGCCCCTAAAATAAATAAATAAATAAAAAAACACTCCTTAATAAAAAGCAAATGGCGAGAGCATGGTTAGGTGGCTCGTTATGGTTCAGTACAGATTATTATTCGTTTTTGGTATTTATGTTGTTCTAGGAAGGATTTCCGTGGATTAGATGATCGTTATTTATGAAATTTCTACTATCATGGTTAGGGAAGGGTCTGTTAATCATGGGTGGCCCGACACAGTCTGGGAGAGGCCCCGGGCCACCTTTAATGTTGAGCCCTGTTCAGTATCCTAGGATGAGGTCATTTTAGTCCCTGTATTGGTTGATATGAAAATCGAATGCCATTTCACGGATTTCCATATGACAAGAAGTTTTCCGGACCTCTAAAAATTCCAAAATTAAATTTAGACAATAATTCCCGCAGTCCTAACGCATAATAAATCTAAAAAATATATTCGTTCCGGAATAGCATTCCTGTAGCTAAAACGCACTACATGGAGGACCAAGCTAATTGCTGAACTTGGTGAGATGAACATTTCAAGGGACATTGTTAACAAGTAAATCTCGAAAAATGTACCCCATTACATGAATGCATGATGGCATTTTTTTTTTTTACCCAGATACACTACGTTCAACATGTCTGATGAAATTAACTAGATTTGCTCAAGCTGCAGAAAATTTGATCAGCCACAGCTGACAATTTGGGAGACAGGACCCCGGGGATGGCGGTGGCTCAGCTGAGGACATTATTGCACGCAACGAGAAGCCCGTACACACAAATACATAAAGAGAGAGAGGCTGGTGGGAGACAACAGTCACCCCTGTCATTTTCGATTGCAGGCCGCTCATGTTGCATCAGCGACACCTCACATACAGCCCAGTGGGCCTCAGCCCCCCTGGTGTCCCACTGCCGCCACAGACTGACTGCCAGAGACTTAATTCAGCTCTGGAGAACAAACACAGAAATGAGCCTTGTTAAAAGAAAAAAAAAAAGTTGAAAATGGCATCAAAATATGACTGCTCGCCATGGGTTTTTATCAATGTTGTTCTTATAAAAAATGATAAAGAATGTCTGAGGAGACAGACGTTTTGTGATGGAGTATTAATGGCGGTTATATGAACAGTATAAAAAAACAAACTTTTAAATCACAGGTTGTAAGAGGTTGAAAAATGCGAGGGCAATAGACAGCTGTGCAACATTAACCTTTATACCACAGTTATTCCTTTACAAGAACTCAAATGACGATGAGGCTCGGATGGAGCAGGAGTTGCCACTGTTACTCCAATTCCGAAGCCACACAGCAAATAAAAGCGTAAAAACTATACGGTTATATGGCACATTGGACGGTTTTTATAGTACAGCACAACAACTGCCACAGAAAGGCCCTTCCAAATTATTTGAGTAATTCCTTCAAGAACAGAACTATTAAGGCTAAATTTCAGCCTGTACCACAAAGCAAAACACACAAACAAAAACGACCAAGTAATGACTTGTAACATAAAAAAAAATTAAACTGGGACATTCATAAATCAAGACACCAATGTAATTAAAATACACAGGCAGACTGAATTAAAAATGTCCAACTTGTTGACACCCTTTGGCTTTAAGCGAGCCTCCGCCAGCGTAGAGATTCCTGACAGGCTCACATGTGTTTGGCAGATGGTCCTGAGCGGATGGCATAAAAGGTCAGGAAGTCTCTTTCTAATACACCAATACAAATATGATGCCTTCAGGAATGTCTGCAAAAAGTTCGGAATCATGGCATTCAAGAACTGTGTTGTCTTTGGCTGCAGATGCGTCACTGTGGCAGATAAATATCTGCATTGTTAAAATGACAAATCTGCTATTAATCAATAGCCACGGCCACAGTTTTCCCAATAATGCAAGAATGTCTTGTGCAAGAATTATTTTCCCTCTGGACAAATGTTGACACAAATCACTACAGACGCCATCAATAACTACTTGAAATCCAAGTTTGCACCTTTTTCATTGGCTAAAATGGTCAGGCCTTCATCCCTAGGGGGACTAAAAACTGGACAAAATATGGAGTTGGTCGCTGATTAATGCCGAAAAATATTTGTGAGGGTCTGGTCGGTGGACGAGCCTTCAAATTCTTTCACATCAAACTCTTTCAAGCAGGCATCTGCGAACTGTTCCCACAAAGTGACGAATAAACAGGGATTGTTGATTTATTAATTCATTTGGGGAAGTCTACACCCAAAATTTCTTCACCAAAAATATGTTCAGCCCCACTTGTCTAAACTTGATATTCTGAGTAATATCATGTTTGTGGAATAGGAATTAAGCAGGAAAATCCAGCTGTTTTTATCCATCTCATGGGGTGGCCATTTTGTTACTTGTTGTTGACTGAAAATTACATCACAGTTGCTCAGGGCACAACAACCAATCTGTGCTTCAGAAACCAGGTGAATAAGTGACAACATGAAAAAGTATATTTAAAAAAAAAAACATTAAACTTAGAATTAATTAATAATAAATTAATTAATTAATTAATAATAAATTTACAGTATTTGTCACAACACACAAACTTAAGGCTGTCCATTGAAATGTTCCCCCAACGAAAGTTATCTTTATTAGACCATCTTTTTGAAACAAAACAGGTATCTTCACTGGTCGCCAGACGGGCCCTAAATACATTGGCATTTGGGTCAAAATCAAGTTTTGAAATAAGCCAAAGTCACACATCAACGCAAGGCTTCCATGACACCGTGACATTTGTAGAAACATGTTTTCTCAATCCACTGATAAAAGATGAGACTTGTGGTTTGTCAGGATCTGTTCGTTACGGCCATTATTACATGCACATGTTCTAAAGCACTTTAATAACATTCATTGGCTGTGCGTCTGTCTAAAATAATTCCCTCCGTGGGAAAATACATGTAAATGCGACGAGAAGCAAGATCTGTTTCATCATTTTTACAGCTAGCTTTGTCTCCAGCTGACGACCGATGCTGGCAGAAGCGCACATGACCGTCTTGGTAAACTGACCAAATCTTTGATGCCTTTAGGCCTACTTTGTTCAAGTGTCAATGTTTGGAGGGGGCTGTGGATGCTGACCTCTCATTGTTGGGTCCTCCCTTTGTGGCAACACTCTTCACTGTACAGAGAAGAGGAAAAGAAAAGGCCTTCCCCAACAGTCGGTCATGCCCCAGTGCTCCTGGCAACAACAGGTCCCGAGGACGCAGACCTGCCTGGCCTATCTTGGCTTGGCTCTCTCTTAGTGGCGGCGGCACTAGCCCCCTGTCAGCTGTCCCATTCAGAACAGGAATGGCCCTTTATTAAAGCTTTGAAGGCTACCGAACAAAGGGGCGTCCTATGTTTAGATGATAGAATGTAAGCAAGTGGGTTTTCTGCTTGGGCAACACAAGACAAAGAGTGTCATTTTTGAATACAAGGGGTAGGCGAGAGAGTGTTGCAGTGAGAAAACCGAAAAAGGAGGGAAAGAGTTGAGGGCACGCCACAAGTGACGACGCTCTTTACAAAAAAAAAAAAAAAGTCAAGACACAGCCCTAGCGGCACCAAAAGGAATGCGACTACATATCAACGCAAAATAGATTTCTAAATTTGATGCACATACAGACTAATATCAAGTTGGTTATATGGCGGATGTGTGTTTTTAATCAGTCAATACAAAAGTAGATTGACCAGTTATTTTGATAAACTTTTTTCATGAGCTGAACCGCCATCAAATAAGAACCACTGGCATAGAATCGAATGACACAAGCTGCATACAATAATTCCGGTGCTACAATGATTAAAAAAAAAAAAAAGATGAAATTGACTGAGCTTGTCGCTGATGTATTAATTTAACAAGTTGAAAGGGCGTATGTCAGACTGCGACATGTTTATTTATATCTTTAATATAAAACTCAGTATGTGTATATGCAGTTCTACATGCATGCAATTTACAAATCACAAAAATAAACATTACAAAAGATACCTCTCTATTTCAAAACTGAGCATTATTAACTCATTCACTACAAGCCCAGTAAAAAAAAAAAATGGATCTTTGACGTATTTAGCCGTCAATGGTATAAGATAATAAAGGCATACTTTTTGTACAGCTCTTGCATTATAATTACTGTATAAAATAATGATGATAATAACATAATAATAACATAATAATAATATCCAGATCATTAGACAGTGCAGGTGCTCACAATGTTGTGGCAAGCCAGTGTATATACAATTAAGCTTCCTTATTGTAGGCGCATCAGTGTTTCATAAACATTGGTCAACGACTATCATATTCCGTCTCATAAGTGATCAGCCGCAAATTGGACAACGTTGGATGAGCAAGTGCTGCTTCCTTGCATATAAGCTAAACGTACCTGATCATGGCTAGCTTGGAGGGTGCTCCCGGTGCCGTGGAAAGTCATTTGCACAGGAGAGAGGGTCAGATAGGTCACAAAGTCCTTGCCGCTCTGTGCATCACTGTACTGCACCTGGAACAGTTCAAAGAGAAAAAAAGATGAAGCAGTAGCACTATTTGGCGGGAAAACATGTTTGCAATGCACTCCTGCATGCCTCATTCACCCGCAATCCATACATAGATGGCAATGTATGTAAGGATGTGTCTGTGGGTGGTTGACGGAGTGAGTATGACATCACTGGCGACCCGTCATCATCCAAAGGTTAACTCTGCAGGCATTCCTGAATACTGTGCAATCAGGACTGTTATGACAGGATGCTCCTCTGGGAAAGTCTGCTCCTCAGATCCAAGTGCTTTGGAAACACTGCCTGCTTCTCTGCCCTACTTCCCAGTGGATTCCGCGTGTGTTTTTGACCTACGTACCCAGTTAAGCTACAGGCATCGTAACACAAACAAGAATTAATGATGCGGCCTCAGAAAACTCAAAAGACACCAAGCATAGTAGTCGTCAAAATAGTAAGAGTTGAATTGGCTAAAATGGCCATATTGTCAGGAGTTGCAACGCGGCCTGTTACTTTGGCATGTAACAAGTGCATTAATGTTGTCAAGGATTGAGTTGGTGTGAGTAAAGAAAGGTATTTAAAAAAAAAATGATAGCAGGTTTTAAAAAATAAAGTCGGTTGGAAATTATGTAATGCCTTGGAACAGTGAGGCAAAATTTCAGATTTTTACCTGTGAATGATGAACTTGCTCCACATATACATCGACATTTACTACGCATCGTATTATGACATCCGTACATTAATATGGAATACCAGAAAAGATTTACATGGAGTGTGATCATATTTATTTATATTTTCATTGGCTTGGGAATTAAAATATATTACCGCCTTCAGTCAAGAAATGTCCGTCATCCCCCCCCTCACCCCCCCGCACGAGCGGGTGTACAGTACAGTATATGATCTGTTGCTGCAGGCTTCCAGAAGAATTTTGTTTCTGATTGAGCCGAGTAAGCATAAGTGGAAAAGTGTGCACCCTGACTGACATGTCGTCATTTACGCAAGAAGACACATGGGCTCATTAGAACATGAAGAAATACTTGAGATGTGAGATGCCGAACACGAGACAGGCCATAGCAGCTACACCTGCATGCATGAGTGTGCGCGCACACACGTAGAGCTGAGGAGGAGACGGGCCAAGAGTGCTAAACTGTGGAATGCTATCTATTGAGCAAGCAAGTCATGAATACTGTAAAAAGGGTTGCAAAAAAAAAACACTTCTGGCAGGTCAGTATGTAATAAATTATCCTGGCTTCTTGAGGAATGGAATCAAGACAGAACAGAGTCTTAAATATATACATTATATCAAGTGTTGCGTGTTTAAAGCCATTAGAAAAGATCATTTGAGATGTTAATGTGTTGCTAACCCGCATAGAAATCTTTAACTTTACTATTAGATCAGGGGTGGGCAAACTTTTTGATTGGCGGGCCACAATGGGTTTTAAAATTTGACAGAGGGGCCAGACCAGGAGCGGATGGATGGAGTGTTTTGGTGAACCAAAGCATTACAACAATATATATGTCTTTGAAAAACCACAGTATTTAGAAAATAAAACATAAACAAGGTTTTATTCATTTAATTTTGTTCAAGTTCGGCGGGCCGGATTAAAACGTTTAACGGGCCGCATGTGGCCCCCGGGCCGTAGTTTGCCCACGCCTGTATTCGATTGTCATCATCCGTTTTCTTGCCCACCCGTCACAAATCATTAAGCAGTCAAGGTTTCCATTTCCTATGCTTTTTGTCAGCACTATTTGGCTCGTTAAGTGAATTTAATCTGGGAACATTGCTGTTGTGGGTCCGTAGTGCCAACTGACACACTACGTGATGTTTGACTGTATAAATAAACATCACATGGCTCCAGCTACCAGCCAAATTCTGGATTAGAAAACAGCAAAATTTGGCAGGTCACCAATCATCACCTGGAGGTCTTTCTTTCATGGTGGCTTACTGACGCAATAGTTTGAAGTGCCTGATTATTTCAAGGTGCACATCGGATATGTCAGGATGATGGACCACGACATTGCCTTATTTGTAATGATTTGCTAGAAACGGAACTAACGAGCATCAACAACAAACTAGTCCATTCTGTGTTGAGAGTGCACGTTCAGAGGGTGCATGCATTTTAAACAGGCCTAACTAATCATCCCAGGTCCCAGTCTCTAATCCACTTCCTTTATAGACAAAAGGAGGAGGAGAGTTACGCAAGGCCTGCGATTGATCGGCAGCACTAATGTGGAACGACCTCTGACATTTGGCCTCAAAAGCTGGCTCCACCTCAAATGTTCCTCTTCCTCTGAAGAGCAATCAGGAAATGAAATGCAACGACAGTGCCCATGTGGCATGCAAAAACTGTACTCTTATTAATTGCGCTGAGATACACACGGAGACCCGAGTCCATTCATCATATGCGGGTAAGACTAATGGCCGCAAAGCGGCTGGGGCAACCTGAGTAGAGTTGAGATAAAAAGAAATACCTTTTGACGATACAATAATAAACGAGCCCGCTCGCTGGAGGAATGCTGTCATTGTTGGTGAGAAGCAATTAGAGGGCCTCGCCGAGCCACTTCAGAGGAGACCTCAGGGGTCAAGAGTGTTTTAAGCACACTGTTAATATACCTTTCACTATGCCTAATGGTAGCAGTTTGAGGGTAAACACAGCTGGTACTTGAGGGGGGGGGGAGTGTCGCAATTAAATGAGACAAAGTGTGGTCACTTAATTCAGTGGAAGTGATGAATGTAGAGAACTAGAAAAACGCGGTACATTGTAACGCAATGCTGTAGTGGAAAATGCTAAAACCAAAATTTGCTTCGTATGTGCTATTTTGCTATTTTTTATTTTTTTTGTGCTGTCTAAAGTGGCAGTGGGCCGAGTAGCGGTCCACAGCCCGGTGGTTGGGGACCACAGCTCTAGATATACTGTAGTATTATGCAAATGAGCACACTAAATTGGCAATAGGCGTAAATGTGAGCATGAATGGCTGGCTTCATGTGATGCACTGACCACCAGTCCAGATTGTAAACCAATCGCTCACTCAAATGGGATGTGCGCCAGCTCACCCGCGACTCTAACAATTATAAGTGCAATAGAAAATGAATGGATGGAAGATTAAGAACAGCGGCTGATGAATATAATAATGTGTCAGTGTGCTCGTTGTCTCGTACTTGTCTGCATTCGGTGATAGATTTTGTTCACAGCAAAGCTATTCCACTGACTGGCATCACTACAAGGGCGGTTGGGTGGTTGTCGACTGCGCCAAATCAAACCACGGCGTGCCAATTTGTGATCCCATTAAGAGTTTAAACACGCAGAGCGGTGCCGAATGATGGCGGAGGTGGCAGTGCTCCAAGACGGACGCAGACCAGCCTCCCAATGAGGTGCGTTGACGTCTGGCCGATGGCAGCCAGCCTGTGACGACCAACCACATACGTTGGTTTGAGCTGGAGGAAGACGAAATGTGTGGGCCACCTCGCCTCACATGAAATATTCACACAAATTTAAAAAGTAGCATTATATTTGGCATGAAGAAACGGATGGTTCACTTCAGTTGAAAATAGATGCACATGAGCAGTTAAAAAAACGGAAATGAACACTTAGGACTCCATCCGTTATCTGATATGTTGGCTATGGGTTACTTTTTTTTTTTTTTTTAAATGCAAGGAATAAAAACCAAGCTTTCTTTGGCATCATTCTAACTAAACAAACAAACAAACAAGGAACGATGAGGAAAACAAGCCGTTGTGATTTAAAGCTTGTGCTTGGTGGCGGTAACCAAAAAGCAATTCTATTACTATGAGGAGTCCAACAGCACGCCTGCGAATCTCCCTAATTTACAATTTAGATCTTTTATCTGCTTAAGTTTCCACTTGTTGCCTAGTAACGTCACGACGGTTTCGGTAGAAGATTTTATTTTTTATTTTTTTGTGAGATTGGAACACATAGTCATGCATGAAGCCGCACAAATCAGTTCTTGGTGGAAAATTAGGCTTTGTTAGTTGGGAAAGAAAACAAAAGATTAAAGCCATTAATCATAACTTTGTCTTCTTTTATGGCTGGTCTTGTTCTATGTCCAGAGAGATCGGGCAGACATAACCGTTGTTATTCGATCAATCATTCAATTATCATGAAAGCGCGTGGCGGAATGTTTGCTGAAAAAAAAAAATTAAAGATCTAGTGACAGAATGTAAGCCAGAAGAGAGCCCGTGTGCAGATAATGAAAAACAAAAGAAAAAAAAAAATCAATTGGATTCCAAACAAAGTAACAGGTTGAAAATGGATTTGGAGACCTGGCATGTGCTCAGCGTTGAACAAAAGGCAAGACAAAAATTATGCTACGTTATGAGAACCCGCAAAATGCTCTTCTGGCGTTTGTGAGGTTTTGATTTAAATGTTTGCAAATGGGCTTGATTGTGGTGTAAAAAGATCATCACTCACTTTTTCCACACATACGCACGCACACACACGAGGCCACCATGTAGGCAGCGCGACTGCACACTCAGCCAACAGTGCATTAACTGTCTGATTTATATCACAGACAAAAGTTGTTTTCGAAGATTGCTATTCACAGAAGTATGCTACACGGCGCAGCTGGAAGCCATCACCTACTAATGGGGTAGGATAAGCCTTCTTCCCAAAATGTATTTTCTAAAACAATTTCCAAAGTAAACACAGAGACGAGGAGTGAGGTGACGACAAGAAGGGTGCTGTTCTTGAGTCTTTGGACAAGATCAGTCGTTTGATGTTGATACAGAGAAATGAGATCAGAAAGAAGATGACTAAAACAGGGCGAAATTATTTGAGTGCCAAGCAGGCAGAAGAAGTAGTCGGCACCATTTGAAGTGGTTTCTCAACACGGCCAAAGAAGGAAGCGGAGGGACAGAAGAACAAACAAGGCAAGCGTGTGAGAAATCCTGGAAGCGCACTCAATGTATCAAACAAGCCACCCGCCAAGGATGTGTTTTTATTAATATGTGCTTTTCTCTACACGTCCAGCACTGCAAAAAAAGCACCGTCCTCCCACACTCACAGTCAATTTAACTAGCTGGCCTCTGATGGCTGGATACCAGAAGTGATCGCTATCTGGGCTGTGTTATTGCGGATGGATAGTGCAGGTGGAAAGATGATGTGATGCATTCAGACACTAACTGGGAGTGTCACTGAACAATATGCTGATCTACGGTGGATAACAGGGAGTATGTCATCCACTGTAGATTATATATCTAAAAAGTTAATATCCGTTTCCATAGTATGTCTGACCTTAATTTGAGATTCATTGGCTTCAAGCTGGACAACTGCTGTTCCAAACCACATAAACCTCAAATACACTAAAAAAAAAGAGAAATTCCCCCAATCCCTTCATGATGTTGTGAGTACTATTTCATTTTTTATCTGACATTTGGAGTGGGGAGATGGTAACCAAAACCAAATCACGAAAAAAATTGGTTCAGAAATTTCGTCAGGGTCACAAGACTTTGTTTGAAAGAAACCAAACTTAAAACGAAGTGTAAAAGGGGTGAGCTAAGGTAAAAGCAACCAAATTGACTTGGCTGCATGCCTACAATCAGAACTCCATAGATCAGGTGTGGGCAAACTACGGCCCGGGGGCCACATGCGGCCCGTTAAACATTTTCATCCGGCCCGCCGAACTTGAAAAAAGTTAAATGAATAAAGCTTGTTAATGTTTTATTTTCTAAATACTGTGATTTTTCAAAGACAAAAATATTGTCGTAATGCTTTTGTTCATTTTCATTTTAAATTCAATGTATTTTTTTTTTCTCCGATGAGGTGAGGTTACCAAAACACTCCATCCATCTGCTCATGGTCCAGCCCCTCTGTCAAATTTTAGAACCCATTGTGGCCAAGTTTGCCCACCCCTTCCGTAGATGGATATAAATGGTGACACTCAAGCCAAGAGAGCTGTAATTTATAACTGATGATGAAAGACGGAAAACATCTTTGCACCTGCCAGTGACTTTTGCATACAAGGCATTGCCGAGCAAGTCTACTGGCCGCGCCGTGCCCTAAACATTTGATATTATTAAAACTAATAAGTACAAGCTTTTTCCACCATTACACTGACTCTTGGAGCTTCGTCAGAGGACAGAATCATGGAAATGCAAATTGTAAGCATACACACGTCGCTGTACGAGAGGCATGCGATGATCTTATGTTGTATTTTTTTCTTTAAACAATGAGAATGCAATTACACAAATAAAGTTTCTCAAGATACCACACCAAAGTACACAGTTGAACAGCCGCACTGAAAGACCATCCACAATTTAATCATAGAAATAAATATTCACTACTTTCCCATTACTATTAGATTGCCTGTGTGGCATTTATTTCAAAACGAGGTACGGGTTCATAAAACGAAGTGGTAGCAGTTGATGATGGCGCTATTAAGTCATAATATGGCAGCGTAAATGAGCAGCTGGTAGCGGCAATGGCACGGTCAAAGACTTGAACGGATTCAAACGACACAACTAGCAGCGATGTGGGGCAATTAAAATGTCACTGCGAAAGAGATAAGCAAAAAAATTTAAAAAAATTAAAGAAAAGGAAGGAAGGAAGCAAATTGCTCTTAGTACTTCTTCCTTGGTCCATATGTTGTCTATTACCACTTGCTTCTTTGTTTCTGTCCAACATCCAGCATCCAGCACAAATACTCATGGTGCCAACAACACGCCAGCCAAATTAATAGAAAATACACATACACACGCACACACACGCACACACACCCCTACTAGCACGCTGAATCAAGTGCCGGCATCCTTGCTCCAAGCCGGCGTGAGTACAAAACACTGTTGCTCATCCAGTTCCGAGTTTCTATCGGAGGCTTAAAGCAAAGAGTTTCATTCAGATTTAGATGCATTACGACCCATGAAACGAAAAACATCCCCTCAATGAAACATACACAGCATTGCCTGCATGTTTCAATTACAGCCTGGCTCAGAAAGACGCTCATAGTCTGATGCGTTTATTACCTCACATTAATGCATTGAGGGATTCACAGAGAAAGATTAAAGTCCTATGTCAATAATGTAGATTAGGGCTTGTACATTCAGAGCGCAAGACGAGCTTGAATTTAACGCACACACACACACACAGGCAGGGTAATCCTGACTCTTCAATTCCACTAAACAGAACCTGCTGTGTGCATGTGTGTGTTTTGTGCATACGTGCTAGTGTGTTTGGCCTTTGCCAGGCTGCACAGCTCTCTCGAGTTACACACACGCAGGAAGGCTCAGAGCAATAACAATGGCCTAACAAAACCTCAGCAGGTTAAGACAAAATGTTTTTTCTTTTTTTTTTTTTCATACTGATAAAAAGACATCTGCAGCTGAAATACAGTGATGGGGGTGGGCTTGGCTGACTAATAAAATGCTACAAGATAGTAATAACATGATAGACAGCAGAACAAGTATAACGTGCATGAACGTGAACACAAAAAATTGAGTATTTTGTAGATATTCCAATAAACGTGAAGCCATATATATTTCTTTGTAACTATATTAGTAGCGTCCACCTGAAATGTGCCAACATAAGGCACCACAGAACAAGTGGATAAATATATATATATATACTTCACTATAACTCGAGGCTTACCTGGAATCCCTGGATACGAGCCAGATATTCCAGCTGCTGTGCCGGTTGCACTGAGACACCGCAGGCCAAGGGGGGACTCTTCCCCTTTCCTGGTAGCGTGGCGTCCGCCATGGGTGACTGGCCGTTTAGAAGCAGCTCCCTGGCCATGGTGGCTGTCGGGCTGGGAGTTGGAGATGTGCTGCTGAAGTATGGAGTGTGTCCTGGGGGTAGCGGGGTGGTGCAGGGACCCATGTCTTTGGAGGGCATGTAGTTAATGGAGGCGCCGCTGTTGCCGTTGGTGCCTGGCGAAGTGCCTCCCTGTTTTCTGCTGGCTTCCATCTCCTGGTAGACATCAGGACTGAGGTGGAGTAGACCTTTCTGGGCTGAAAGGGTCGAGAGGAATGTTAAGTTGTCTCGTGTCATTTCTGTATTATGTTTTACAAACTGAATTAAATTAATGAATGACAACGCTCTTACATTCTATTTCTGTTGCCAGAGTCTTGAGGCATGAATAAAAACGAAAGTGGAGGGAAAAGTGAAGGACCACCCCGACTTTGATCAGGAAGTGATATTGCATACATTAACCACTGAAATGACAACCATGCAACTTCTTTCACACATATGTGTGTGTCATTGTGTGGCTGTGTAGTTTGGCTTCCAAAGTGTCATTCCATCACTTTGTGTGGTTTGGCAGTTGGGAGCTCAACCAGTGCATCCGCTGGGATAGAAGTGCAGCTTCTTTCTCACTCGGAAACGCAAACACAGACACATCAACCAACATCAACACCACAGCTAGCATTGCATCAGTGATGAGAAACAGCACAGTGGGATGCCTGGAATCAAGTATCACTTTGAACACAACGGGGGGGGGGGGGGGGGGGAAGAACCGGGATGTGATTTGGTTCATGAGCCTTGAGTGAGATTTGAACCTTCCACCAGCACTTTAGAAGCATAACGTTTTGTCTGACTGATTTGGGCCTTGGCCCTTGTAAAGATTGTACACTAAACATATGATGAGAAAATCTGGACCAATAATTTGAAAATATATAATCCATGCATTCTTGATTAGTAAACCAAGTCAACCACATGGGATGCGCAAGCTATATCAGTTAGAAAAACATAAATGCTGACCGCCAAACTATGAAGCATGTTCTATGTTTCGCTTCCCGCAAGTAGTTTCAGTGGCCGGAAGAAATGGCCCGTGTGATTTGCATTTAACAGGCCTAGGCATCTGTTTTGTCTGACCTGCTTCTCTTGAACAGCACACGGTTCCATCCAGATGAGCAAGACAAGACTTTGAGACTCTTCTGATCCAAATCACCTCGGTAAATCTCAAGAGTATATCTTGGCGGTCTGCGGAGCTCTGACATCATTATCCTGAAATGGCTTGCGACAGGTGGACTGAGGAAAACGTCAACGGGCCGGGCTACTCTTGTCGCTTTGTGGCTCAGATTAAAAAGCAAGACGGAAAGAACATGAGGTGTGAAAGACCAACAGTGGGAGAAGATGCGACTTGGGGTAAGGATGATAAAAGTGAAGGAGCCAGTTTTTAGACGGAAGAGGAGCTGGGTGTGGAGGAGTGGATGTGAAAACCATGCGGAGCCTCCTAAATCCAGCCAAGGTCACCAGAGACAGGAAGACCAGCTGTGTTCGTGTGTGTGCGTGTCTTTGTGCTTGTTTGTGTGCGTACGGACCAACAGCTGGGAAGAAAGTGTTGGAGCGAGCGCATGACTGACAGCATACTTCCTGTTTGAGTTACTATGGCCATCACGCATACACAGACAAGAGATTTGCGCACTTGCACTTCAGTTGGAGCTTTCTGGGAATCCAGACACTCTTGCCCAATGTTAACAACTGAAGTGGGCACTGAAGGCTCCGATGAAACCCAGGCGCGATTACTCATACTACAACGATCTCCATCACGTCAGTCATGACACAACCTCGACTCCTTTACCCTTCTTTCCAGTCAGGAGGGCAATTTTCATTTGGATTTACACAAACTTGCCTGCGAATGCCGCATGCGGCGTCGTAAAAAAATGAAGGACGCTGGCCAACATGACATCAGCAGTGGACAAAGAGTATTATGTGGAGGCTCAGAGGGGGCAGAGAATGTAAGCCATGTGAGCGCTGGCCAGCCGAAGCGTGTGTGGGTGTGAGGATGTTTGCAACGGCGAGCGCTGATTTCAAACCGCCATCGGCCGACGAAGCACTTAAAAATTGCGTGCATGAAGTGGGACTAAGCGAGAAAAAGCAGAGGATGGGCAGAAGATACGGTAAAACGGAGCAATAAGGAGAGAAAGAAAGGAGAGCGGTGCGAGTTTCCAGGCAGTTTTGAAGGAGTCCCGCCCATGTTCGGCGTCCGGCGGGCCAGGGGAGCGCTGGAGGGAAGCCAGAGCCAAGCATGAGACTGATCGAAAACAGATAGGGCCATAGCCCGCTGCTATAAATCACCACGGCTGAGCGAGACCTTCGCATAGTTCACACATGCACACAATGCGCGGACACACAGACGCACACACATATGCACAGCAGGAAATGAAATGTGGCAACTCGAGTGAAAAGCCTGGCTGCAGGACCCATGGGAATAGACCAGAGAAAAATCACTCCTCTTACTAGTCTTTCTTTTAACGCTCTCTAAGCCACTCGTAGTCGTAGCGCAGCATCCCACAGCTCACACAGGCCAAAGGACAGACGCACACATGCGCGCACACACAACGAGGTGCGTTTTATGTTTGGTAAAACAAAAGCAATGGCCTACTTTGGATCTACTGTATTCCCTGAATGACTTACTCGGTACTTTTGTTGACTTAATTGCAGTAAGTGCCAGGCATTTATGAGAAGTAAAGCATCAATTTTAGAGGCGGCTGGTGTGTGGATGGTGTTACAATGGCCATGACGTGCATGCAGCGTTTTTTTTTTTTTTAAATAATAAGAATACAAAGAGTATTATCTGTTGCTATGGCTACAATCTACACACTGTACAACACTGCCTCATTTTTGTCTGACTTTGTCAAATCCACCTTACATGCTGACCTGAAAGTATGATGTCACTCTGGTTTCATTATTTGCTCATGCAGCTATCTGCTCCTGCCTACACGCACGCAACGGAAACGCCAACCAAATCGTGGAGTGGCGCATCGATTTGAGATAAGGGATCATATAAGTGAAAAATGCACCCTCAGAGGTGTCACGCTGGAACATGTGACTAGCATGCATGGTCTGGGTTTCAATGTAAGAACTGAACTTTCTGTGCGGAGTAAACATGTTCTCTCCAGTCTTGCGTGAGTTTTCTCCGGTTTCCAGAGTTCTCGGCTATACATCTTTCGTCTCATCATTTGGCTATTCTGCTTACCTACGAGGCTCCTCAACGTTTTATTAATTCATTTCTGCCAGATAGTGGAATAGCTTACTTTCTTATTACCATACTACATGGCCAGGATAAACTGTTTGAAATGTTACAGCGGCGCAGCCAGACACAGTTTTGCAATACTTCTTCCAGGCTCCAAAGATCAATAAATTATTTATTCGTTCAGTCTCTCAGTGCTGCCCTGTAGAAAATGTCACATCGACCGTTACAGTGATTTGGAGCCGCTGCAATACAAGGTAAAAAAAAAAAAAAAAATCGAAACCAAAACAATTGCTATGTCATACTTGATTCGAAGGAAATGCATTGTCAACCTTCCAATTCAAGTGCATGTGTCAAAAAGAAAAAAAGGGCCACGAAACCGGCATGTTGCTTCCATTCTGCACTGGCAATCATGACAACAGGCAACAACAACAAACACATTTTTTTAGTGTGTGGTAAATGTTTGTGCACCAAATATTTAAAACGTATCGTGTGCCGTGTGCGGTTTGGGAGACCATAACAAGCTAATTAGCAGAGACTTAAGCCTGATATTGGGTAACGGCTGTAGACGACATCATCAAATGAGGGGAATTTCCGAGTCGGCTCTGCTCTGGAATTAAGGGACAATGCCTAACGCAAAAGCTACGATCGAAATCACAACCAGCAGTTTACGCCAAAAGAGCAAACATCTCACCATGAATGTGATTTTAATGATTTATCTCTTGACAAATTGCGCCAAATCACAAAAGCGAATATCATTACTGTGTCTCTATTGTCATCGCAATATTCTGTACACAGAACAAACAACAAAAACCAGCGGCGAGCCTGTTTTGCACAGCTCATAATTAAGTCCAAGCATCCCATTCATTCCTGTTTCCAAACTGTGGTTGTGTATTCGTGTCAGCGCATGGCAACACTGCCAAAGTCCTCAATTGGAAATGGGCGATGACAGCGCATTCCAAGTTAAAATACTGATCCGTTTGCCGTCTTTGCCACATCACACGGGCTATTTTTATTTCTCCAGCTGCTGGTATTTGAGTCGCTTGCGTCATCAGTGATGTTTGCACATACATTGTGCATGGAGGAAAAACTGTGGCCAAAGGAACAATTATGAAATTGTTTGACTTAAGGACAAGCAGCGCATTTCCATTTTTATTTTTAGTCCAGACAATGGCCAATTAAACAGATCTACAGAACAGCATAAATTAACAAGTACTGTGGGTGACTTCAAAGTTATAGACTTTGTGGGTGTCTTTTTCTTATTTTGTCGTCGTTTTGAAGCCGCCAAACAGCAAAAGCCGCCTATAGTAACGTGTCGATGGTATTTTCACATACGGCCTCTGCATCATCTTGTGGTGATGCATGTGCAGTGTATAGGATTATGTGAATGTGCGCTTGTGCATTAATCCTGAGTGAAATGTGATGTTTCGTGCGCAGGAAGCCAGCGGGGGGACTCCCCAGAGGGCCTCAGTGTGCGGGCCCTGTAAGCCTGAGTGAATGGGCCTGAATTCGCAGGCTCCCCACGAGGACGCACGGCCGATTAAACTGACAGTCAGATGCCCATTGACCAGTCACAGAGATTAAACGCCGGGCCATCTCGGCAACTAAAACCACCTGGGGATAGAAGCAGCGATGGAAAGGGGAGGAGAAGGAAATGGAAAGGGAGACGGAGAGACGTGCCGATACTCACTGTTACTCGCCGCTTCGGTAAAAGACGCCTTTTGTCCATTCCAGCCTTTGTTGTCCATCTGTGGTGATGCAGAGGGAGGCAGAGAAGGAGGAGGGGGTAAGTAAGAGAGATGTATTCTTGAACAGACAGCTTTTTCCACGCATGTCAGACAAGTTCCTTCCTACTGTTTGGACCACAAAGAGACGAGCGCTCACATGCGAGAACGCTTAAGGAGCCTAGTGTCCGTCTAGGCCAGCTATTTAATCAGGGGGGGCTGTCAATGTTCAGCACCCTCAAAGGCTCCTATTCAGTGTGCTGCTGCTGTAGTGGTATGCATGTCTGTCGACACAAACACACACAGTCACAAACACACGTGTGTACAACACTGAGCCCAACTATTCTGGCTCGGTGTGACAGTGGAGATGAGAAAAAGAGGTAGAAACGGTGATCAAGGGAGAGAAAACAGGAACACGGCTAATTGGATGAGTTAGCGTGCAAATCCAGTGGAACCTTCACTGTCAAATGGCCCAAAAGTGATACAATTTGAATTTTGATCCAAAAAAAAAAAAAGTGGGACAAATAGTCCTCCAGAGTCAAACCAAACTTGCGTACAAACCATCATCATATTAGATGCTCATTCCTTTGCTGCTTTGTAAACTCAAAATGTCTTAAACCATGGACCCCCTGTAGTTAAGAAATGTTTTAGCATGGTGACAGCTTGAGCCTACAAGGAATTCACGCACGTCACATGGTTTTCTCCCCATGAGAAAGATGCAGTTTTAAAATGCTTCGAAGCGTCTGGAATGTGGAATGTGTTTGACTTTGGAGGTTCCACTGTCAAGGCCGGAAAAAGTTTTGAAAACTTATTCATAACAAAAACCACATACATCCTCTAATAAGAGAACAAAATGAAAAAAAAAATCCACAAGAGAGGTTCAAACAAAAAAAAAGAGAAAAAGAAATACCTCTGTTGGACTTTGCGGGGCTGTAGAGGCTTTGTATCCCAGCTGTAGCAGCATTGCCTCGGCAGCATTCCGTTTAGCCACCTTTTTGTTCGGCCCTGTTCCAGAGGCAACCTCGTTGTTTACTTTCACCTGCATGAAGAACACAATTCAATTAGAATATTAAAAAAAAAAAATCGAGGCCAGCTACAAGGCAGCACTTGAGCAGAAGTCGGTTATCGTGACATTCCCTCTGTGTTTTAGTGTCATTCACTTGGAGCCAGGAACGCTTCAGTTTCCTCCCGTCTGAGCCAGCCACATAATTTAGACTTCAAAAAAAAAAAGAAAAAGGCAAAGTGAAGTGTTTGTTTTTCAGTGATCCTGAAACATTAAATCTGTCGACTCATAATGTAAGCAGATATTTCCAAGAGAATATCAGACGTCGTGATGTTATGCAAACAGACAATTACGCTGTACAAATAACATTAGGGCGGCCGGAGCCTGTGAAAAGACAGGCTTCGGCAAACTTACTCAAAGTGCTCTGACATGCTCATTAAGTCCTTGTTTAAATGCATCGTATGGACCCACGAGCAAGCCATTATGAGAAGAAGCCCAGTAAATGACTTGTAGAATAAACACAATAATTCTTAAAGTAATAAATACAATCAGGCTATTAAAGGCACTTGAGACGAGGTGAAACATTTTTGTGTAACGAGTGGTCGGAGCGCAACAAAAGAGAAGAGGTAAGCAGAAACTCATTTCACTCCCTGTGCTTACGGCACGGAACAATGAGGAAATTTAAGAAGAGCGAGTGGACTACACAAAAGAAACGCGCATACATTCACAGCGCCTGATGTGCGTATCAAAGAGGCATGGAGAATAGGTTTGAGGCTGAATTACTGCCCGATGCTTAAGAGAGAGCTCTGTTCCACTTGGGAAAGAAGCGGACTATGGAAAAAGAAAATGTGACACTGGAAAAACGGCGAGAATAAAACGAAAATACTGAAAAAAAACAAAATAAATTATGAAGACAAATATGTGCCACGCTTGATTTTGTCAATTAGAAACAAAGCTCAGCTAAGCTACGCAAGGTGTTACGCTTGATGAAGACAACAATAAAGGCAAGACGTGTTTTATACAACCGACTGATTGGCGACTGATTACCATATTTTCCGGACTTTATGGCGCACCTGTATATAAGCAACTCTTATTGAGAAAAAAAAAAAAAAAAGGGGATAAGCCGCTGTTTTCTATGTTGAAAAAAAATTGTCGTACAGCATGTACAGAACGATTTTGTACTGTGAAGGCACAAAAATAGATTGTTAAAACAGTACCTTAAAACAGAACAGACCCAAGAGAAAAAATATAACAATAATAAAAATCAAGATTTATTTAGTGTTTTTTTCTGTACTACAGAGCTCCCCTACCGATGAAAGAAAAATCCACAAAAAAGCCGCACGCTGTATTAGCCGCATGGTTCAAAATCTAGGAAAAAAATTGCTGCTTATAGTCCGGAAAATACGGTATATAGCTCGTAGTATATTTTGCTAAGACTTATATTTATCCTTGCATTATGTTCCTACCGAAATCGATACATTTGCTAACTCAATTTTGGTTTTATGACGACTGTCTGTATGGCTGATAAAACATTGTGTCCCATTAGGACACAATGTTTATAGGTGATAAAATAAAACACAGACTATTATCTGCCATTATAGCAGTATTGAACAAAATGCAAAACCAGGACGAACCTGCATAATAAATTCCCGGCGTCGGGGCATCCCCCTCTCAGAAAGCAGCAAATACTCAGGTTCTTTCTCCTTCTTGGCCTGTTGGATCTGGGCCAGGCGGCTGATAGGGTTCATGCCCTGGCCGTAGTCCGGTCCCGTCTAGAGGACGAAGTGACAGAGAGTGGGTTGAAACATGATGGCTTCCGATGACAACAGCAAGCGAGTGCCGCGAAGCAGCGCTGTTAAATATTGATTTACACAGACAGTACGAATTACCATAATTCGTCAAATAATGGTTCGCAGGTTCAATTAATCCCCAGATGTGTCATCATCTTGAATAAATAAATAAATAGCATACTCCAGATAGACCCATCCTTTATTCCCCCCCATATGCCTGTAATTATTTTTACAACAACATCTGATATATAGAGTATTGCAATAATATTTCCGGCACAGCAGACGTGACATTTGTAAAACTTAAGTTTACAGAAGAGTTTAAAGGTGAAAAGTGTTGCTATCTGCAGAATTGTAGAATAATCCAGATAAACACTGCTAACATTTCAATAGTGACTCAAAATGTATGAGGGATAGGAAGAAAAAAAAAAGATCCAATTATTAGCCGATGAGAGAGTGTACCTTTGCTGCAGGTGGAGAAATAAAGTTTGTGAGGGGTTGGAGAGAACAATAAGCTGAAGTGGACTCTTTCCATGTGGTACAAAAGACAACAGAGTCGAAAGAAATAATGACTTTGGGCAAGAGGCAAGGTACACACTGGACTAATCTTTCAACGGAAAGGCAGACTCAGAGATGGCAGTACCTCTCATGGACATTCTGAACACTAATAAAACTATTTCTCTTCCATTTGACTATGTCTTTAAGACTCGGAATTAATGTGTCACTTTCTGACCTTTTTCCAAGGTAAAAAGAAAATAAAAAAATTCACCCGGTATCGAGGAATGTAATTTTAAATACCTGTTCACATTGGTAAAATGATGGGAGGCCACTGAATTCGAAATAGCCCGAATTAAGCACTTTATGACACTGGATAATCACTTGTTTTTATGTAAATTAATTTGAACAAATTAATGTGCAAATCTCTGTTTTTTATGTAAATTAATTTAGTTGAATTAATGTGCAAATCTCAGTTTTTCTTATGTAAATTAATTTGAGCAAATTGTTGTACAAATTGCTGTTTTTTTATGTAAATTAATTTGAACAAATTAATGTGTAAATCTCTGTTTTTTATGTAAATTAATTTTATTAAATTAATGTGTAAATCTCTGTTTTTTATGTAAATTAATTTTATTAAATTAATGTGCAAATCTAATTTTTTATGTAAATTAATTTTTATCAAATTAATGTGTAAATCTCAGTTTTTTATGTAAATTAATTTTTATCAAATTAATGTGTAAATCTCAGTTTTTTATGTAAATTAATTTTATTAAATTAATGTGCAAATCTGTTTTTTATGTAAATTAATTTTATTAAATTAATGTGCAAATCTCATTTTTTTATGTAAATTAATTTTTATCAAATTAATGTGTAAATCTCTGGTTTTTATGTAAATTAATTTTTATCAAATTAATGTGTAAATCTCAGTTTTTTATGTAAATTAATTTTATTAAATTAATGTGCAAATCTCATTTTTTTATGTAAATTAATTTGATCAAATGAATTTGTTAAGCACTATATACTGTATAAACCAAACCCATGCTTAATCTATATGAGAGTTAAAATTAGACCATTCCAATCTAGTTGGAGTACCTTAAGGATGGTCTTAGTGCGTTTCTTGTAGTGTGTTTTGGGCTTCTCCACAACCGGAATGAAGGGCAACTTCTTCAGGTCCTGCAGAACGGACAGAGCGGCGCGCTTCTTGGACAGCTTTTTACTGTTGCCCTCGCCCTCAGCTGAGAATTCCCCAACGGTGACGCGGGTCAAGAAGCTTTTCATGTGCGGGGGTCCACTCTCCTTCAACACCTATTGCATATACACAAGTGCAAAGGCAGTTCCATAAATGAAAAATGTTGATCCCATTCCAGATTTTCCTGGACAGATACATGAAACAGAACCGAGGCTTGTGTGCCTGCATGTGTACAGAGAGTGCTTCTGCAGAGCCATGTGAATGCGTGTTTGTGTCTTTTTGGTCACGGTGTGTGTAGGGAAGCGTGTGCAGCACACTCTGCAAGCGGCTACACCAGGTGGTCTAAAACATCTGCTCTCAATGGTCCAAGTGCTACCCGCCCATATACTCATGTTATTCATATACAAGACACACACAGGCACTGACGTACAAGAACACATTAAGAGTAACATGCTCCTAGATGACAGTCTCTAGTGATGAGGGCTCAGTTTCCTTCCTCTAGCCTCTGGTCACCTGGGAGACCTAAAACAAACACCGGCTGGCGTTAGGTCATGCTTCTGCAATCACATCTACTTCCTGTGAAGTACGAGAGCAGGGCCTGTGCGAGTACAGTGTGTGTGAGTGTGCGTGAGCGAAGGAGAGCGAAAGAGAGAGACAAAGAGTGTGACAGGTGTGGCTCTTCGAAACATTTCGGGGAAAACATGCCAAAAAAGAGAGAATTAACTTACACACACAAGTCCAACCATAGTACAGTTCACCTAATCAGTATTCTTTTGTTTTGTTTTTATAACTGGTGTGTCAACAACTCCTTAATCAGAGCACAATTTGTGGTGCTCGCAGTGCAAATTGCTGCAATCAAACAAACGGCAAACGGCTAATTTCAACTCGGTGAGGTGATTAAAACCCGATAAGTGGAACCATGAGCATTCCAGAAATACTTGAAAACAACAACACAGCACAGGCTAATTCCACACCATTACAGAAATCGAGACGTAATGTCCCCATTACTTCCCGCTCAATAATAACTGCTTGCTGTTTATTTCAGTTGACAAAATAAAATAACGCCAATGGAGGCCATCATACCAGGTGGACTTGAAAATGGAAGGAATGATCAACGCTATGTGCAAAAATAAAAAGTAAACGTTGCAATACATTTCATCTCTGATTCGGACTCAATGTGGTTTTACTTACAAAATACCTCTGATATCTACTCTAAACGGTGTGACTGCCAAGCACTCGTGAGCACGGCCAACGCTTACTCTGTGGTTTCTATCTTTTTTTTTTTTTACTGTCAGCATTCCTGTCCAATGAATACACTTTACATGAAGAAGCATGTTGCATGGAGCGCAAATGTCAAAGCTGATATTTTCTCCGCGCACAGCGGTAATGCACGCTAAGAAATACATGTGACATGGCTCTCCCTGGCATATTACACGATCTGCATATTCACACTTGAGAAATCCAACTCTGGAATTACAAAAGAGTTTGTATTTGCAATGAGGAAAAAAAATCATCAATGCTTTCATTTAGAAAAAAAAGACTGATGCCAAAACATGGTCCGGTAATACTTCCTCTCAGCCCAAAGTTCTCAGGTGCACTAGAAGAGAAACACGGCAAACATAGAAAGCTAAGACAAAGGTGGGGGTCCGGCAGGAGTAAGAAAAGCTCTTTTGTGTGATGCCGGGTGGATGGACAAACCCATGGGGGGGAGGAAGAAGCTTCATGTAAGATGGGTGGTTCTTTGGCTCAGACTCTCCACTCTTGTGTCCCTCCTTGGAAAAGGAGCCTCCAATCCAACAAACAAGCTGTGATTTATAGATTGGTTCCTCTTTGATGCTGACATCTGCTTGATATTGCCTGACAGGAGGATTAAATGAGCCAACTGGCTCAGAGGGTGGCGCGACCCTCATCGCTGCGGAGGGATGGGAAAGCAGGCGCTCGCTAGCAGTGACTCATCGGTAATTTCATGCCCCAGAAAGGAGAGCAATGAGGTGGGAAAACATGGGTACTGCTGTGGAGAGGGGTTCACCTGAAGAGATGACTAAAACAGTTTGGTGAATATATGAAAAGGAAATGGAGCCGCCTTAAGTGTGAATTTGGCTTCAAAGTAACCTGTCGTTTTGTTTAACAAAATGAATGCCGTGTGCCGTGGCACATTTCAATCAGAGAAAACCAAGATAAACACCGGATGGAATCACTGGATGGCACGCATCGATATCATGTGAGAAGTAAGATGATTTAGTCGGCAAGCAACCATACAAATGTGAAGTTGGAAAGGAAACTCAGAAGTTGATGAAATGCTCATCAGGCAGCTGAAATGAGGAAGAGAGACAGGAACGCTACGCTGAGAACGGCTACTCGAGGTATCAAAATGGGAGAGGATGAAAATGAAAGTAACCTAATTTCACATAGTGACAGATAATGAATCACACCAACACATATTTAGCCATCTTCATGTATTAATAGCAGTTCCAGGAAGAACGGTTATGTCATGGTCTGATGAGCAAACGTGTTTCCAACCCCAAAAAAATAAAAAAAAATGGGGGAGTAGACTGAACAGCTTTCCGGATAACTTTTCCAAAATTGTGTAAACTCATTAACACAACAGAGAATGTTGTGCGTCGCTTCCTTCCATCCTTGTCTTCATTTCCTCTCCATTGGCCCATATACGGTACCCCTCGCTTTCACAAATATCATTCTTGTGTATTTTTTGGGAGCGATGGTCTAAGGAGTGGAAAGGAAGGACTCGATGGCGGAAGGGAGGCGGCACGCAGAATAAACTGAGCCTCCCTTGTTTTTGGCACCTTGAAGTGTTGAGAAGGAGAAAGGGCGATGAGGGAAAGATTATTGGACACGTCAGCTCAGATATGGTGAGAAGCCAAAGAGAACAGACGAAGCGGGTCATTTAAGGACATCATTGATTTTTTTTTTTTTTTTAAACTCATGGTCAGTCAAAGTCAAAAACTTAAAAAAAAAAAAACTAAACGTGTGCGTGCAAATGTTAAATCTCAACAGGACACGAAACCTTGAGAAAGGTCTGCATCAATCATCTTCGTTAGGACATGTCCATCAGTTATGTATACCAGTTCGGGGTCAATATCAAGGCTGGAATCGATGCCAGCTGACTCAAAGGCGTCAAGTGGACTCCACCCTAGACCGATTGTGATCCAACACAGGGCGAGTGTGAATTGAAGACAAGTTTCTCCGCTCATGATTTGGCAGCTCCGACGGCATTTCCCAGAGAAGCAATCATGTCGGTATTATCTCTTTACGATCTAAAATCTTTTTTTTTTTTTTGTATTTGCGTTTACAAATGTTGATAATACATCATACTGACAAAGATGATAACGAAAAAGTGAACTGACCCTCACCGCACCGGCGTCCATCGCATTGGAACTTTTAAACCGTTTTCTCACCTCAAAGTTGACACTCAAGTTCCTCTTGAGGGCAATTTCATAGACCAGGCTGATCTCCGATTTGCTGGCATCAGCACCTTCCTCACTCTCCTCCTTTTCTTCAGCGTCCTAACAAAGGGATCAAGGAAGGGAATTTGACATGTCAGAGAACGGGAACATATGAGAAATGTGTTGAGGAACTGCACTTTAATAGGAAATTTGTGGCCTGTCATTTGTTTTCCTTTAACTGATAAGCATATCTCATATCTGGGGAGAAAAAAAAACATGTGATAAATGATTCAGCCGTAAATGCTGACACTTAAAAAAAAAATAATTGTCCGTGACTGTTCGAGAACTGTGTCCAAACCATGTCATAAAAAGACAAATTTAGGAGGTGCACGTCGGCCAAGTTGTTGGAAAGTAAGGCATGTTATGTTCCCTAGTTATGATTCTCATCTGATGACTGAAGAATGGCTCACCATACTAGAGAAGCATTATAATCAACTCTTTATTCCCACGCGTCTAATGAATCTCTGTGAACATCATGGGCAATTTTCTCCTCAAAGCAGAAATCAGATAACAAGTCCTCGAGTTTGTCAACTATGTTTATTAGGTTCATCCAAGGGAATCTAATAAGGACAGTCCCGTGTTACTTGATGGTCAATGTCAAAACAACAAAAGCAAGATGTTTGTTTTCGCCGCAAATATATTCGGCATATCTCAAAGGCTAAATCTAAAGAAAACTCTAAAGTACTGTATTGAAATGTAACATGTGACTAATTAATATTGCTTGTATTAAGAGGCCACAGACCATCTTGGTCTTACGTAAGGATTAATTTTGGTCATATAGCCTATGGATGTGACGCGTACTTAAATATATTCTGCTAAGAGAACGGAAATAGGGTGAAATGACGGATGCTTGTGTCATTGGACGTGTGAACCGGAATGACCAAGCAGATCGGCAACCTTGCTATGACACGTGACAGGTAGATTTGATTTAGTGCTCCTAATAAGATTAGAAAATTCTGGGAAAGGTGCAGCAAGTGAAGGCAAGTGAAATGAAAAGTCTCAAATTAGGATTGAGCGATTTGGTCAAGATAATTCAGTAGATTTCAATATTTCAGGTTTTCTTTTGCATCTAATGGGGGATTGCGACATACAGTGAATGGGGAATTGACATAACAGTAAATAAATAAATAAATAAATAAATAAAAATAAAAAAGGTTTTTAAGTTTTTGAAGGCCCAATTGGTTACAACAGGAGAATGTAAATTACATGGACCGGCCAATTTCCCTCTATTGTAATTACACCTTCAACCAGATTTTAAAGAGGATTCAACTTCCAAATAATAGCGGCTTACTACGAGCATTTCGTTTACTTATTTAACTCATTCACTGTAAGCCCAGGAAAAATTAATGTAATTTTTGTATTCTATATTCGTCAGTGAATGAGTCTTAATTCTTGAAACTGAATTAAAAAAAAAATCCCATGCATTTATGAACACTTGCAACAGAAACAAAACATTTTTTTTATTGTTGCTCTCGAGCCGTTTTAACCGCTGTAATATGATACATTGAACTGGTTTGAGTAGTTCCTCGTGAGGACATTTCAAAATGTTTTATTTGGAGTCAGAATCACAAACAATTACAAAACAACCACAATGTGCAACAAATTGCACAACACGACTCAGTAAAAGCAGAAAACAAAACAAATAAAAAAGCTCCTTTTATTGATGCAACAACAAAACGGGTCAGGCAAATAACAGAAGCAAACTGTAACAAAAGCAAATTACTGGCAATTAGCATGTTGTGAGCATCTGGGGTAATTTGATTTGCCGTTAGGGACAATAACAGTTGGCAAACGCGCCTCAAGGGAAACCATGCAAAGATATAGACACACCAAGATAAAAACTAATTCTCAAACCAAATTAATTATATATTAGAGTAATTGTCAATAAGGAGGATTTGGATTCTAATGGAAGCTGATTATGTATTCATCTTATCATTCACATGCACGAGCAGAACACTACCCATGGAGTTGAGCAGTGCAGAGCCACCATCCGCGGCATCGATGACACTGAACTGAATCGTCCCAAAAAAATAAATAAATTAAAAAAAAAAAAGAAAAGAAAAAAATCAATAGTCGACAGACATCCACAACTCAGGCAAAGGACCTCAGCTCACATATCCAAACTCACTGAAACGGAAAAACCGCCACCTCCGACATTCTTATCGGGAAACATTTTGCGGCGTCAGATATACTTGCCTCTGTTATTATTTTTTCTTTAAATTGCACCACAAAAAAAAAAACATGATGCTATTGTGAAGGAAGAAGCGGTTTGCTAGGAGTGAACAATTTAAGACCTTCTATAAACCGAGTTAACGATCGTAAAGCAAGAGAATTGAACGCGTGATCGCAAGTTACCACAACTTCCTCGACTGCATTTCAGTCATATTGAATATTTAGTCAACGTAACATTTTTGTCATGTTTATAGATGAGGCTCGAGCCAAGATGTGGCACACACGTGATGTCATTTGATTTTGCAACGAGGGAGGCAGTCCAACAGCCAAAGAAGAATCCAATCTACACAGAGGCATCAACATTTTATGGACAGATGGGCCGCCGATGAGGTAACATATTTAAGAAGTTCAAATACTCATGGAAAATAAATAGAATAATGTTGTGGCTGCTTGGTGTAATTGTCACTATATTTTGCTTTCATGCACTGAAATCAATTTGTGAGAGTGTGAGGTCACCTGTGGTGGTCTTTCTGGGATGGGTTCATTGCGGAGGGCTTGTAGGGCCTTCATGGCAGCGTTGTGTCTGGCAGCTTGGCGGGTGCGCCCCTCCCCAATGAACTCGTGACTCCCCACAGAGAGCTGTACGTAGAAGATCTTGGGAATGGGATAATGATACCTGGAAAGAGGCAAAAAAAAGAGGCAGATTTTCATCATGAGCAAAGAAATGAAATTAGGAGTTGTTTATGTCTACAAAGGGAACATCTTTAGCCAACTCAAAAAACACAAACACAAAAGAAGCTTGAACGTGATGAGACAATCTAAAGCGTTTAACACACCAGTAAAAAAAAAAAAAAAAAAAAAAAAAAGGTCATGCACTACATTAGAGTCAATTACTACACAATACCCTTTTGGCCAATCACTTAACTAATGTTTTACTTTTATTTCTCCGTTCGGACTTGCCAAACAAAGCACAGCGACACATATATCCTGTCCTCTTTCTTCTGATCCTCAACATAGATTTTCTTCTCTTTCATTGAGTCCTGACAGAGTGGGACTGAGCTGTCAACAAATTGATAGAGCGGTCTGCAAGTCCATGTGGTGATACCCCCTCCTGGGTCAGTGGGGGGAGAATGTCTGCAGAATGGAGGGCAATGAAAGAGAAATAGTGGGAAAGCTAACAAGAGGTGGGAGGAATCCAACATTTTTAATATCCGTTTCCCCTGACTCGTGGTTTATTCTCTGCCAGTACATACACTTCCATTTATGAGAACATACAGGTCCCATATGTGGCACACATACACGGCCACGTTTATTTGAAAAAAAACAATGATGCTGGAGTCAAATAAAATAAGCTACGCAAAATTTCAGAGAATTTAGGGAGTTTGTTGTCTTCGGTCCACAATATCATAAAAATAAAATAAAATCTGAGACTGGAGAAATCTCTGCATAAATATGGAAAGGCAGAAAACCTGCATTAAAAACTGGCACAATTTGTGGAAAGGACATTGCCACGTGAGTTTAAGAACACTTCAGAAAAGCGTTGTTAGTTAAAGTTTGAACGCACGTTAAAACGCTACCTTGCAAAGCTAAAGCCATATATAAGCAAGACTTGGAAACATGGCCAGCTTCTCAAGTCGTGTTGCTCATCTGATATAACATAAGCGGTTTGAAAAGTGTGCTGTGGTCTGACGAGTCCACATTTTGCAACACTTTATATCTCTCAGGCATTTGCCTGCGTTGCCTGCCCTGGTGCGCCACGTTTACTGACGTCATATTCTTCTTCACACCACTGAATGGCCACTAAATCGGCAGCATCTCTTTTAGTTGCAAGCAAGAAATGCAATCCAGTCCAAGTTACTCCGAAAAACACAAATTTTTTTTCCTGTTCTGACTGTCTCTTCATGTATTCCTCTAATCTCCTGCACAGCAGGCCTTCGAAAAAGCATTTTATTCTCTGAATGGCAGGAGGTCTTTCCTCAGCCCACAGCCGTCCTTCTCATCCATCTGCTCTCAGCTCCTCCAGGCCACTGGAGCCTTCCCTGGGCGGGGGCTCGCCTGGCCCTTGCACGTCAAGATCAGCCCCGGGGTCTCAGAGGATATGCCAAGTGCAACATGGGCTCTGGCCAACAGCGTCGAGCCGAGATGGAAGCAGCTGGGGCTGGAACATGGAGTACAGGTGCAGAGAGGAAGAGATTGAGCGATAACACGGAGAACGAAAAAGGAGACTGAAGGGGTGGAAGGAAAGAAGAAAACAGAGAAAGCGAGAGGGTGGAGGGTAGGGGATATGGAAGGGGGAGGCCGGTGGGAGACCCTAATCTACAACGTGGGAAAGTCGTGGCTTAATCGCAAGCGAGCAAGCCAAGAACACAGGAGAACAAACGTACACGCAGCAAAATCATGTGCGCAAGGAAGGCAAGCAAAATCACAGCCGTTCCTGCTGGCTTACTCTGCATGTATGTTATCAATTATTGTTTTTATTATCATCATTATAACTACAAAGCGGGAATCTGGCCAGGACACCTGTAGAGAGGGTGTGGAACCGCTAAAAAATAAATAAATAACTAAATAAATAAATTAAAAAAAAGAAAAAAAAATATATATATATATAAAATAATATGTTCTTTTTTATACATATTAAAAAAATATATATTATATTTAATATATATATATATATATTTTTTAAAAAAAAATTCTTTTTTATACATATTTGAAAAAAAATATTCTTAAAAAAAACCTAATATATATATATATATATATATATATATTTAAAAAAATATATTCTTTTTTATACATATTTCAAAAAAAATATTCTTAAAAAAAACTAACATATATATATATATACACATATATATATATACACATATATATATATATATATATATATACACATATATATATATATATATATATACACACATATATACACATATATATACACATATATATATATACACACACACATATATATATATATATATATATATATATATACATATATATGAATGAATGATGACGCTTGTGTGTGTCTACGCGTATGCATATGTAAGGTATGACTCATAATATTAGTATTTGGCAGTCAGGCACGCACGCATGCACACGCACACCAAATGTGCTGTCTTTGATCCCTCAAACAGTCCTAATGGAAAATGAGCGATCGGGCCATTCAATTACTCCTGCAAATGACAAGATGACATTTAGTCAGGAAGCCGTTTTTGTTGTGGCAAGCAATACTTACTTTCTAACCTAACATCTAAACGATGTGCAAGCAAAACTTTTGAACACCAACGCATGTTCTCACTAATCCAGACATGCCAGACTGATCGTATCGGTCGTCTTTCAGCATCAATAGACATAAAACATACCTGTAGCATAGCTGTAGAATGTACCTGTTGACAACAGGATCATTCCTGAAGTCCAGGTAGTTGATCAAGGCACTTTTAAATCTGTTTTTGAACAGTTTGTAGATGATGCCAAATTATTTGAAAGAAAAGAGGGGAAATAATCTTAAAGTGGAAGTGGAAGTGAAAAGTGTTATTTACAATATTAAGTTCTATGCGCCACCACTAGGATAAAAAAATGACCAAGTTACTATTCAGGACAAGACCATGCTGACTTGAATTTTGTTTCTCATATTTTTAATCATCTATCAGGATAAAAATATAAAGTTGACTTTTATTTGGGTCTCTGGAGTGCTTGCCTACCCACTGAAACATCTTTTGATTGTTGCATACTCAAAAATTTGCGAACGAGTTGTTCTCACTCTTTGTGATGTAACAGTGCAGCTAATTTACATAAAACTGCCCATAGAGAGTTTATACGCGTATGATTTGGCAGCTAGGACGGACAAATATCCGCCAGTGTTAAGCGGAGGCTGAAATGGAAGGAGTATCAAAAGGTAAGCAGAGCTGCAGTATTCGCGCAGATCACAATACACATACATTATCGTTGTCCTCTTTGTTGGGTTTGTTTTGAGATCAAAGTCTTGTATACCACCACAGTTTGGTTTTTGAGGGTGAACATGAGATTTGAGGTGAGCTTGGTATAAATTAAAGCAAAACAGAGGAAGCCACAAGCTGAGGATACATGTTAAACATTTGGGGAATAACACATCTTGTGGACAATGCACATGTGTCTGTTGTTGGCTTTTTGGAAAATAAATAAATAAATTGTATTCACTAACATAAAGTAGGCCAGCCCACTCCCACCCAAAAAAAAAACAAACAAACAAAAAAAAAAAAAACATGACATGCGGTGGCTATCTTCGCACCACCATAAAGACGAGCAGCCAACAGTTGGAGGCTTTTACTACAGTCGAGCACAAACACGAACTTAACGCAACACAGACAGAGCAGCGTAAATGGGACGGTGCAGCTTTGAGAGCAAAAGAGTGACAGAGCCTTTGTGGAAAGGGGGGGGGGAGAAAACTTGGAAGGGCTTGTTCTTCCTCCAGCTGCACTTTCTTCCAATCGCTTGCCAGACATGGACTTGTTTTCCCTCCCTCCTTCCCTCATACCTCATTCGTTGTGTCCATCATTAATTGATTTTCTTCCTTTTTGTCTCACGCAACTGCTAATGCACAAAATACATAATGATGTGACATAAAAAAAATGTCAAGAAAACAAAAAAAAAAAAAAAACAAAACAAAAACAAAAAAAAAAAATTCTGGCCTCTGGATTTATAAGTCCTAAGGAAAAGATCTCCACGAAGGCTTAGGGGATACTGTCGACATTCGAGCAGTGTTTTCTCATGACGTCGGTTCTGGTGAAAGATGAGTGTCTTTTTCTTTATTTTTGTAGTGTGTTTAAATAATGAGAGAAAATAATGAAAACTAATTTAAATACTCTAAAATGGGCTTCCAATATGAGGTTGGATACATTGCAAAACACTAATAATTGGCATTGGTGGATTTAAATCCGAAACTTTCTCTCACTTTTCTCTTGCCAACAACGCGTGCGGTCGGCTAGCGTGAGAACACGCAACTTGGCACCTGTTAATTCGGATCTTAGTAAAGCCCGCATGCATAACAGCGCACGCGATCTGTGAACGTGAACATGCAATTTAGTGCCCACTTTTTGGGACCTGCGTAACATCAGGCCCTCAGGGTTCACTTGAAAGAGTTTTAGTTGTGCTGTCAGCAGAACCTGCAACATAACTGAAGGATTCCTAAAATGAAGTTAGTGAAGAAAAACATTAACTACTACCCGTGTCACTAACATTTTTAATGCATTACATTTCCCCACAAATCCAATGTTCAGACTTTGACCCCCTAAAAAAATTTAACTCCAATGAAAACCTCTTAATTTGACAATTCTAAACGTTGCACAAAGTTTGACAAAAATAGTAAATATATGCCACTAAAGTTACACAAAACCTTTGGACGTCAAGGGTCAGTGAGCGCAGTGAAAAGTGTGAGGCTGAAGCAAGGTCCACAGAGGGTATCCTACTACATACTAACTAAATAACTAACTACTACTTCTTACTGATAACTTTGCTGTCACCTTTGACACCATTAATGATTCGCTGCACATGCATTGCTTTAAGGCAATGTTATAGTTAAACCCAGAGAAGATGAAAAACACTCACTTTACACAATAAAGGTGTAAAAAGAAGCCATAAGTTAAACTCAAATAAATAATAAAAAAATAAATAAAATAAATAAAGAAAGAAATAAAATAAAGAAAGAAATAAATAAAATAAAAAAATAAATTAAATAAATGAAATTTATATATATATATATAAATAAAAAATATGTTTTCATTTTTTTTCAAAACTTATTTTGATAAGGTTCCAAAACAATTCCATCCATAACATAATCCAAATCATGGCGGAATGACATACTGAAAATGCTATATTTTGCTGTAAATATGAATTGACCATAATTGCAGTGTCAAGTCATATTATTTATATTTTGAGCAGAGCATTACTTTTCGTACATTCTCATCAGAACGGGTTTTTATGTTCAAATGTTCAACCTCACATATGCGTAACAAGTTATGTCAAGTCATTAGTAAGGGAAAGCTGAATTACTCGCTCTCATGCTTGTTATACACGTCCTCTCCTACAGACAGCTGTGTCATAAACGGACGTCTAATATAGCCATGTTTACCGACAAACAGCGTTTTAGATCTAAACGGTGCCCCTGAGAGATGCTTTGTTGCTCGTTTCAATCTGAGTGTCAAAACTGAGAACAGCCATTGTTTCCACTGACTTGTTGTGGTTTCTAATTTTCAACATGAGATTAAAGCGCCCGAGTGCAAGTACTGTAATCAGTCTCTGGGCCCTCCTTCCATGCTTTGCTCAGGAGAAATCAGAGTCCCCCCAATAAAATGACCCCAGGGCTCTCATAATGGCTGACTAATGGTGACACATCGTGCATCACTTCCAAAAATGAAAAATTGACTATAGTGTTACTCAGAGGGAATAGGCTTAAATAAAAAGCATTTTAGTTTGGGTAGAAAAAATACATATGGAATAATTCACCCATGGAAGTAATACCAGCTGCTTGAAAATCATTTGATGAGCTCACTAAAAGCAGGAATTGCATAAAACGAAAATGTCTATGATTTTTCCAATGCGTGTGAAAAACAATGACGTCATGAGTACATTCATGCCACATAGCACACAAAAACAAAAAAAAATCTGAACCTTTGTGCCCTTTTAGTGCCAACTTGGCTAGATGAGAGGAATAGCTGGCTGGAGATCGTCTAAAATCAGACCGAGCTGTCCTCATTAAAAGTATTACATTGTGACCTGCTGTTTTATGTTCATTGTCATCAAGAGGGAAAATGTGTTCCTTTGTTTCAAATTGTGGTGCCATTTTAAGATGATGTTGATTTGGTTTGCCTTTCAAGCTGCAAATTATTTGCCTTTTGTTTATATGTGGGCTTTCTCCGGGTACACTGGCTTCCTCCCATAAACAAGTTTTGATGTGAATGCGAGCGTGAATGAGTCGTAGAGATGAGTGGTGTGAGGACAACAGCCGTCGAGTCATTTCATTCCTGGTAGACGGTAAAACTAAACCACTGTATTCTTGCAATAGTGCCTTTGTTCCTCGACAATTCCCCGAAAGGTTATTATAGTTTTAGAATTTTAATTATAGTGAGTTTTTATTTCTTTTTGAGTTTTATTTTTTTTCAAATTTAGATTTAGTTTTACGAGCGGCTTTGTTAGTTTTAAGGAGATTTAGTTTTTGCTAAGACAGTTTAGTTTTAGTTATTATTATTTATTTTTTTTTTAAAATTGGTGTTTTACTTCTACGCAAGATTAGAAATACACCATGGTAAGGATTTTTTAGTAAATATTAAAAATTATTTTAAAACACTTTGACATTACAGAGTACAGTTTAAAATTCCACAGTTTTTTTTTTTTTTCAAATTCATATTTAATTTTAATTAATTTTTGGAGTGGCTTTGTTAGTATTTAGTAGATTTAATTTTTGCAAAGACAGTTCAGTTTTTAAATTAGTTTTGTTTTTTTAAATTGGTGTTTTACTTCGGCGCAAGATTAGAAATACACCATGTTAAGGATTGTGCAGTAAATATTCCCCAAAATATTTTTTTTTAAATTTGACAATACACAGCACAGTTTAACAGTCCCCAGACTTTGAATTACAAAAAAGCATTGTGCATAATACCACTTATTAAGTTAGATGCAGGCAAGTGGCTTGAATTCTTCTTTCAGTTGTACAGCGTTAAATGTTTTTGCATATATTTGTCATACATGAAATAAAAAAAGAAAAGCACTTTTCATTTCGGGCCGAGTTATATGACAAAAGCAGGGGAGCCGATCCATCTAAAACCACGCACATCAAACTCATCTCCACACCTCATCTGCTGGCTTTTTCTTGATGACACACTATAGGAGGACTACAACCCCCAGACAACTGTTGGACCTTCTCTTCTTCCAATTTCCAAAGAAAAAAAAAACAAAGAACATTTTCACTGTAATTTTAGTTTGTTTTATCCACATAAAATGTAGTATAAGTTAGTGCACATTTTTTTTTTAAAAGCATCTTCATTTTTACTTTATTTCGTTATGAAAATGTTTTTTCAATTTTAGTTATTTTGTTAGTTTTGTTTACTAAAATGCCATGGATTCTCTGCTGCCCAATCACAGGACACAAAAAGAAATACCAAGGACATGGCTTTGTGATACCTGCTGCTTGTCGAACATCCCCTCCAGTTTAAAACAAAAAAAAATGACCGCTTTCGATGGTGGGGGAAAAAAAACTACCCAGTATCGTACTGAACTGAACTCATTGGTGTGGTCACACGCTACGACATAGCGCTCAAATTTTCCACTACTTATTCCAAGTTCAAAGAGCGACGTTTGTTTGACTTGATTGATCTTAAAGCGCAAATGTGCAGCCACCAAAGCCGCAATACATCTCGTGGGCCAACGTCCCGGGAAACGGCAGAGTTCCAGCGCGGAGGTCGGCCTCGCCGTTTGCCTCACGCTGTCAAAAAATACAGAGACGAGCCATTACGAAAAGAACGTCAGCTGACGTAAGCTTGCTCGCTCTCCGTGAGTTGTCATCATCAGATGAGTTTTCACACCGAAAGCACTGAGTCAAAGGTGGAGCCGTGGACATGACGACTTACACAAACATGAGCATGAAACTCGAGTCGTCTCAACTCAAATGGACATAAAAGAAGAGACTAGCTGCAGTGATAGCGAGCACAAATCCTTCCAAATAATTGTTTATATTGGACGCAAGTTCCGATCCCTCCATGCCTCACGTCTTAAATAAAATATTGTCCTATGAGTTTACACCCATTTGTACATTTTGAACACATCATCCTTTGGTCAGGTGTGAGGCCCGTGGTAAATGTTAACGTTATGTCTTACACAACGCCATGAATCTGATTTACTCATCAATGAAAACACTTTGTGATGTTTATCTTAAAAAATTATAGCAGTAAAGGCCTATTCCTTCAACGCAGACTTAGGCAACTCCCTTTTTTTTGGGGATCAGCTATGAGCATTAGAACAATGGCAGAGTTTTGAAAAGGTTTTTGCCCCTTTCACAAATTTTTCTTTCCCCTACTTTATTTTTTTTAAATCGTTAAACATAGATAACTCAAGTCTACATTAAATTCAGGAAATAAATAATTTTATTAATTAGGAGGAAGAAAATGCGTGGAAAAAAGTAATCGCCCCTCCCTTGTTAAATAATGAATTAACTGTGGCTAATCACATTTGACAGAAGAAGGCGGCGGTAAAAAAAAAAAAGCCTCAAAAGCGGCAACAAATTGCTATGATCAATACAAATACAAGAACAAAATGAGAAATAAAGTCCGGAAATTGTCACAAAGCCATCCGTAAAGTGCATTTGCTTTAGTATTTGTTTAAATAGAACTTGCTCGATTTCAATAATTGCTCTTGGTCTCATATTGAAAGTAGAAAAAAAAATAATGAATAGACCAAAGCGCTAATGGACAGATTTCACTTCATAGACAGTAGAGATGTCAATAAAGGCTCGCCGACATACTTGAAGTCTGTGAGCACTCACAGGTTGTCTGAGCCCTGCAGGGATGATGGAGATTCATTTTTTCAAGGAGAAGCACATTCACTGCAAAGCTCTTTGTATTCCTTACATAACACACATCTACAGTACATCCTTGAGGCATTGACTTGACAAAAACGACTTGAGTGCGTTTTAATCAACAGCGGGAGAGACGAAGAATCTGCAATGTTGTTTAAAGTAACAGCGTTACTTTTATATTCCACTTTAATTTCACCCCACCTGAAATGTGTAGCATCAAGGGGATATTTATCGTGATTGTTGTAATTCACCCACGCAGACAGTTGGTAATGACGTGACGTCATCTTTATTAGACACAAAAATACTTCTACCTCCTCCCGCCTTGCTCCGTTCATTTTCTGAAATGAGCCACTAATCACCGCGTTATATGATGCTATTTAGGTGCCCATCACTAGACGTCGTGCTTTGCGTGATTGCGTGTCATATTGAGGACGCGTTCCAATCATATTAGAAATTGAATTTGTTATTGGAATGTGAAAGATAGAATTTCCCAAAAAATAAATAAACAAATCGTAATTTGGCATCATGCGAGATGTAAGCACAAGGCCCCAACAAGGGTTGTTAAGAGAACATAAAAAAAGAAGAATACATTGTACAATGAAAGTTTGATCCTGGAGCAAATTCTCTTGATTATTTCCTACACAAAAAAATTGCTTCAAAATGTAAACAAATTGAATGTGACGTGAAATTCTATTGTAGTTCTTTTTTTTAAATTATTATTTAAGTGAGAAACTAAAATGCCGGACGCTCAGTTGAGAAAACTGGCTTCCTCTTCGTGTCTGAGATAAAAAAGTAACGGCTCGTTTAGTATGTCAGCATGTTCACATGAGGAAATGTCACACGGCAGAGAACCCTCAGACGTTCATTCCTCCAGCTGACAAAATGTTACTGACATAACCAAATTAGGTGCGGGAGAGGGTGGGTGGTCAAAGGCTGCTCAGCCTTGCTCCTAAAGGAGGGGGGGATCCTGTCCCAAATCCAAATTCTGACAGAACACCTACTGGGACAAAGAGAGGGAGCCGCGCAATGGATGTAAAAGTCGGGGAAACATGGAGCAACTCAAGAAGCACAGAGACAATGCCGGGGAGGGAGGACGCTTTGGGGCCCTTTTTGAATTTTTGGTTAAATCGTTTCTGGTCATTTTGGGAATAATCACTTTTGGCCTTGACGCACTCAGAAATGCGTGTTCCAATGATAACCTGCTTTTCACATGTCATACACAGGAACATTTTTTTTAGCTAGCATTCATGACCGATTCAGACAGCATTTCCACACCGGTTGACTCACGTGAAAACTCGAAACGTCACATCGAGGGGGGATGTTCTCCAATGCAATATTTGAGAATGAACAATGGGACGGTTACGACACCACAAAAAGTCAATTGCTGATTTTAAAGCGGATAGGGATGGTCAGAAATTATTCACCGGCCCTTCGCCATAAATAAGATTCATTAAGACGCTGATAAATGCTCATTAGATATTATCGCCATATTTTCTCATCAAAGCACTTTCTGAATGAATCAATATGAGTCCTGGTGGTGATTAGCGCGCTGATGGATCAGAGCCCGACTGCCCTTTTAATGAGAAGATTTTCCATCAACATGATTCCAGATCACTCTTATTCATCATAATAGGGAAGGACATGGGCATATGGAAACCTTCAGTTCACCGCGGCGTCATTACGATGACCGATTGCGGCTATGGCCTGTCACTCTGCCACAAAGTCCGTCAACGGAGGAAGAGATTTCATATTCGCAAGGTCTCGCTTTCATTAATCCCACTGAAAGATAGAGACCTTGTGAAAACATAAATGACCTTATGCTAATGGATACTCTTTTTTTCGGCGCGTGTATCTCCTCACCACTCTGCCTCCCTTTGAAAAGTGCCGTGCCGCCTTTCGCATTTAAACTCGTCACTGTGACACTGCTAGACAAATACATTGGGAAATAGATTTTCGCCCCAACTGTCTTTAACCGCGTTTGTTGCTGCCTGGATTAAAAAAAAAAAAAAAAAAAAAGATGTGTGCCAGATGCCAAAACTGCTTGGCTGACGACACTCATTGAACCAACAATGCCACTGAATCACTCGAGATTCCTGGAGCTGTTTAAAAGTATTTAAAAATACACTCCAAAGTATGAACCACAAGAATTATTTTGTTTTCCAACTTTTTTATAACCAAATCATGACATAACCCCAAAATACATTTCTGGCTAGGAAGCCGCAAAATGGGTGTTTAAGTCACTGAGAAGAAGCTTTTGAATTTTTTTTAAATGAGGAAACACTGCCATCTAGGGGGAACATGTCAATGGCTGGCATTCTGCTCTTTGGATGGTCAAACAATATTACATTTTTATTAACTTACCACAGTATCTAAAATTATATCAGCATACATAGCTTTTTTTCCTGAATCCAATTTTTTGAAAGTTAATTTATGAGAGGCCCTTTCCTGCGTTTAGCATGCGGTCCACGTGAAACTTTACTTTTCCAGGTACACTGACTACCTCCTACATTGTCAGGTTGTTCGCCTTCATGTGCCTTGCGATTGGCTGGTAACCAGTCCTGTCAGATGGGATAGGCTCCAGCTCATAATTGTCGTCCTTTTATTGTCCAACATTTATCCACAACCCCCCCAAAAAATAACTAAATGAAGCCTACCTTTGGTTAAACATGCCTCTGAAGTTGTAGCAAGCTCTGTAATTGGGCATAGGCTTGGGATCTAAAGGCCTGTAGACAGCCGGTTCGCCTCTCTTCATAGCCAAACCATTGAGCTCCACTGTTGGTGTTATACTGCCTGTGTGAGGGAAAAATACAATCAAAGAATCATCCTCGAGAAAATGAGAAGGAACATTTCTAAATTCATTCATTCGCTAAACTTGGAATTCTGGAGCCTATCCCAGCTGACATACGGTGATCATATTCTCCCCTCAATTTAAAGAGTTCGGAGGTGTCTTAAGATGTTTGTGACATGCATGATTTAAATAAATAAAAAAAAATGTATTGTTCTAGTGGAAGCAGCTTATTCAAGGGATGACAAGCAAGTACTCGTGCGGACTGTGGCGAGCCGCTGCTTTCAAAACAGGCAATAAAAAAAATTAAATACAATTACAACCGCAATCCAACCTCACAGCATTGACAACTTCAACGAGCAATCAAATAAGTGCTGCTTATCAACAGCTAACGCTAATCAGCGCAGCCAACAAAATTATTTCTGACACTCGAGCGTAAGTGCAGAATGGCTCGCTCACAGACGCATTTTCAAAACGATTTAATCGGATGTTTAATGTCATATTGGAAGGGGCAGACACTCTAGAGACAACTACAGGTATAAACACCCATTTTGTGGCTTCCCAGCATTCATTTTGTTTTCTTTTCATATATTTATTGTCATGGCCAAAGTAGCTTCTGCAAGTGAGTGATTCTTTCATGTGATCCTTTCAAAACTAACAAGCAGAGATGTTTTCTCTTTGCTTACAGTACCTGGATTGCTGTTGATGTCCACCTTGGGCGAGCGGGGCATTGGCCTGGGAAGGACACTCTCATCCAGAGCTTTGGAGGCTGTCGAATGCTGGGCCTTTTTAATACTCGAGCCCTCCGCCTCCCAGACCTGCTCCCCAAGAGTCAACTGCACTGTGAAGATCTGCAACAGCGACATCCGGAGGCGACGGCATGTTATGATGTTTTTTTTGTATCAAACTCAAAGACATGAAGCCATTCAAATTGGCATTGTTGTTGGATTTTTTAATAGAAATATTACTGAAACTACGACTAATAATAATGGATTCCTGTCGTCACCTTGGCGTGTGCAGGGCCTCTCTCGTTGAGGAGCTTGTACTGTGGCTGGATCCGATTGAAACGGGCTAACTCATTCACCAAACACATTGGAGTTTTCTCTTTAGGGTTTGCCATGTTCTCCTCGGGTGAACCTGACGAGAGCCCACAGAGGAAGACACCACTGAATGCTGGATTGCGGAGAGAGTGCTTTTCATTTTGTAACGGGGGGGCCAATAAGTGTGACCAGAGGGCGATGAGTTTGGAGTTGAGTTTTTGAGCACTCACCAATACCAATGAAACAATTCGACATAAATATGACACACATTTAAATAGTGGTAACACAAATGGACATATGACTAGGATAAATGTCCTTAGAACTTAATTAAATGCGCTGCGCAATGCAAAGCATTCTGGGAACTGAAAAGGAAAGTTAGACACTGATGCGTATGTGGTGTTATTCTTTATGTCGGCAGATGAGGCAAGAAACTCAGCGGAACTGTCTCATAATAATGGGCCTTCTGTGCTCAAAACGTGTTTTATTGTCAACGTAAGTTTTTTATTTTTTTTTTACTATGAGGTATCCATCACTGGTATCGGCAGCCTTCATGAATATCGTCTACCCCGAAATAAGGCGTATATATCGATTTGATACAGAAAGAGAGACCTGGTATCCGAGATTGCCCATTCCTACCTGGCGGTGTGGCAGGCACAGGAGCGTCCCCAAATCCAGCTGCAGGAGCGGGGCAGGCGGGTGTGGCGGACGGGCTTGTGCCGTTGACAGAGGATTGCAGACCCAGGGATCCTGGGCTGGCCATGGCCGCCAGAGGACCTCCGGAGGAGAGGCCAGGGCCAGCTTGGGGTGCTGAGGTCTGTACTTTTACTTGAGCCATGCTCTATTCCTAAAAAAAAAAAAAAAAAAAAAAAAAAATTAATAAAAAGATACCTAGAGTTTGAGATTATTTTCATCATTTCCCAAGAGACTTTTTCTTTCAAATTCAAACCAATGGGCAACCTGAAACAGATGGTGTTTGGACATTGACAATTAATCTTTGTAGAAATTCCAAGCCTTCAAATTACTTAACCAGTGCACTTTTTAAGCAAATCTAACTCAGTCGCTCAGCATAGCACACACGCGGATGCCCCGGTAGCCATTTCACACGGACAATGACGCTTTATTTGAAGGATCTTCTTTCTCATGTTACTGCCACTAAGCTCCACCGGAAAAAGGGGGAATCCCGAATGCCACAATGGCCTTGCACTCACATTTTGAAGTCAGCTCTCGATGAGTAGAAACTAAACTTTGGCCAGTCAACTAAGGCCAATGTAAAAAATAAAAACAGTGCCTTCTTTTAGTATTTAAATAATATAAAACAGTGGAACCAACAAAGGCCCCCCAAAGTAGGATGGAGTCCAACTGAAATTATATTGCATGACATTACATGAGATGAGATGTCAGCAAATCTTGACAGACATTACCGCAAACAGTATTTGATGCATTCATTTTGACAAATGTGCTTTACAAATGTGCACCATTGTTGGCAAATAGAATTTATTGCAACATCGTAAAAAAACTTGGCTGCTCACTACCACACAGGCAATACAAATATTTAAAAATCAATTGTGCGCTTTACCCAACGTTGAGCATATCTTAAAAATTACATATAAACAAACCAAACACAAAGATGTTTTTTTTCTTAGGTTTCCTGCTGGCAACCCTTCTAATTTGAGTACTATCGAGAATGCAGACACACCGTCGAGCTGGGTCATCAATTGACATTTAATCATGATTTGGATTTTGGCTTCAATTAGACGATCAACATGGTGTGTTTGCGAACTTCCGACAATGTGAAAGTAACCTGAATGTACCGTGTTGCTTGTGCAGCAAGCGTGTGCTTTAACCTATTTAATGACACCCGAGTTGGAGTTCACTGTAACACGTTTTTTTCCCATCATTGCTCTTTAAAGGACTTGAATATTTCACAATATTTTTCGTTAAATATTAGATAGCTACAGTCCTATAAATGACGAAATTCAAATTTTTATTCTAAATATCTGATATTGTCTCCATAGTTCATCTAAACCTTTTAATCACTAGATTACAATTCAACTTTCAGGAAGAGCCAGTGGTGGTGGTGACCTCAAGATGACCAACAAAGCCGACCACACACACACAACGATTATCTCCATCCCAAACCAGAAATCTGAGAATGCAGCCTGTGGATCGGCCTACTATGTGGCATCCTTCAATGCAGTTGTGCTCATGGATTTGCGTACAGTGACATCATTTCAAGAAGCGTCCAATTATTTAAAGAAAACAGAACAAGGCCATTCAAAAGGAATGGAATTGAAATCATCATAAATGCCATTTAAGAATTGCACAACCATTGAACAAATAATTCAAACTGCCAATATTTCACAAATTTTGACAGATAAATTCAATGACCACATCTGTAAATCAGAACAAGAGGTTTGATACGAAAAGGCAAGACAGTGGGTGTGCAGAAATCTCAATGTACCGCTGCAAGGTCATGCTATTTCTCTAATCTGTTGCCTTCAGGTGTTTAATATTTAATCAAAGCATCATTATACAAGAACAGTTTGAACCCTCGTGTTGTAATGTTTAAGTGTTGCAGTCCAATAAATACTCATTTTCTTCTGCAACAAAACTACGTTAGCAAGTTGTTTAGAATGTGTGCATTATTACACATAAATGAACTAGTTAGTAAACCAAGTTAATTGTAGATGTAGGCAGTATAATGTAAAATAAAACTACCACCGAACATGACATTTGCAATTTCTGCTTGCAAGTAATTCATTGCGTTCTCACGTCGACACATTTCCTCGTTCTTCCGTCACATTGTGCACAATTCGAATGCCAACCAACCACCCGTAAACACATCGTTCCTTGCCTCAAATTTACAGATGGGTGTTAGGTTGCATGCTGTCTACGACGCCAACAGCATTCATGAAGGCTGCGACTGTGTCCACTTTAGCAGGAAGCTAACGCTGCCAAAGCAGAAAAATCAACCTTTCCTCTGCATGGCAGCTGCCCAAAACAAATGATCGTGATGTGCAAGGACTCCAGGACGACTATGGAGTCTGTTCTTGGTAACGATCTCTTATTAAGCAATATAATGTCCTGTTATGATTGCTTCGGCTGGTTTCAAGCTCATCATGGCAGGTCGGCCGAGCACCCCTCTAGTTAGCATCACCATAGCGCTCCATCTACCACGAAAGTCACGGCACTTTCAGTGCACATCGGCAACGTAAGCGCAGTGACAGCAGCATAGCAAATAAACCAAAGACAACCTTAAAACAAAGTGACGAATATGCATGTGCATTTATTATTTTTTTTTACCTTTGTTCAGGGCCAGACCCCAGTTACACCTCCAACATTGGCAAACACTAAAGAGAACTGGGGGCAGTTGAAACATACCAATTAATAAGTGTGGGTAATGAAAATGAAAGTACAATCAAACCCCTAGAAAATTCAGATTATTCACTTTTAAGTTTGTACAGAGGTAGCGTCTTGTGTAATCCGATGATTTTGAACGTTTTATATTGCCTTGATAATGTTTTAAAAGATTTAGGCAAAGCTGGAATGAAATCGAGACCCCCGTGTTGTGAATAAATGGTTCAGCCCTAGTTTTCGTCTTAAGCTGTGTCCATTCTGATTTTCTTTCTAGACACAATTTACTGTAAATTCATTTTAATAACGCAAAAATTGATCTTGATGTATAAGTAAGTTTGAGAACGCTCAAATGGGCTGTTGAAGTATTTTAAAAGTGGGGGAAAATGCAATAATTTGTCAGATATAATCTTCCCTGCCGTGCATGGAGTGCACTTTCAAAATTTTAAGTACTGTACTTTACAGCTAATGCATGTTTTGCACTTATTTATATGTATTTTTTAGTACAAGTTTTACAATAATTTTATTATATTGTATACGTTGCTGTCAGTTGTGCTCGCGTTCAATGATGCTCAAGTCAGGGAGCGTGTAAACGTTACCATGACAACTATGAAGCGCTTTGCAGTTTTGGTTAAACACGATTCATTACCGCTGAATAAATTGACTTTTTTGAAGACACGGTTACAGATAACGGCACCAGTAATTCACAGTTAGTGCACACAGTTAAACAAAAGTGAATCTTCGCTTTTATTATCGATTATGAAAATGAACAGGCACCTATTACACAGAGCTTGAACATCCCAAAAACAATTGTTTCCAAAAATAAATATGAAACCCTTATTAGTTTTGCTCAAATAATAATAAAATAAAATCTGCAGCTAGGGAGTTCAAACCACATTGTAAATGAAAAACCAATGACCCACGTAACTTATTCACCTGCAAGATAAAGAAAAAATTCTCTTCAGTGAAGGCTTTTGCTAAATCCCCTCACAAATCCTGTTATGGCTGCTTTGTTAACACAATCATTTCAGTACCACCATGTCTGACAGCGGATGGGAACGTTTATAATGAAAAAACACACATACGGTTAAATATTTGTCTATAAAGTTATCAACATACTTAACATAAACCATAGCTGTGTGCTGTGATCTCTACAGCAGGAGTACCGTCTTATTCACATCACTTAAAACAAATAACCCGGGGGGAGTAAATGCAACAAAACAAACCATGATGGAAAATTCAAGTATCTTTGTTGTTGGTTTCTTGAGGAAGTGATTACACGTTCAATGACCAAGGCCCTCAGGAGGTGAACTTTGTAATGTCTATCCCATTAAACACTCACTTTGTCAATTTTCGGGGAATTATGGCATTCGCCATGTGTGATGCCACTACACAAAAAAAAGAAAATAGTCAAAACATGCATGCTATGCCACTCTAATAAAACTACTTGAATTTTTGTTCTAGTATGCTTTGATACCGACTATACACATCCTAATTGATTAAACATTATAGGTCAACTCCTATCATCACTAGGCTAGGAAGTAAAGCCATCTTCCGTAACATCTTTCACCCCCTCCCCCCAAAATTAAAGCCCTATATACAATAGCTCCGGACATGTTATAATTTTACAATATAACAGTCTCTTTTGGTGAAAATATAGTTAGAACATCTGATAGGTATCTTTATTGGAAAAAAGTACCTGAGCCATAACGCTGACCAGGCAGAACCACAAAGCCATTACGACCCCCCCATTCTCTATCTTTTGTGTAAATAAAAATATATATTTCACAATAAAAAAAAAATGTAGTCAGCGATCCATGCAACCCCACACACAAAATAGTACAAAAAGAACTAGACCTTTTCAAAACATGATTTAAAACAAAAAAAAATGCAAGACATTCTTTAAATGAAAAAGGGCCATGCTCATTACTTAGGGTGGACACGTCGAGCTAAAGTTTGAGAACTTTGAGTTTGACCTAATGCCACACTTGTTTTGTTGCCACATGTACCAGCAGAACCAGTCTCCAGGGGAACGATGAGCATTTGTGTTGAGGCTTGAACTAAAACCAATGAGTGGGGCTGCTTACAGTGTTGGGAATGATGATGTACTAACAGTGCCTCTTAACTACATACTCTCACAGTGCATATAATGTATATATATTTAAAACAAAAAACAAAAACAGATGAAGCATTTTCTTGGGTTTCATGGTCAGGTCCCTTCCAGAAATCCTTTCGGATAACTCCTTTGTCAGCCCAAGGATGCTTCCATCAGATGGTTATTATTGCACAACACAAGGACATTAAAGTCCGCACACACACACACGCACACAAAATGTAACAATTAAAAAAAAAAATCCATCTCAAGTGCATCTGAAATGGTTCCATGGTGTGCCATTCTTCGTTATTACCAACTAAAACATGCATGAAACTGCCCAGCGGGTGGGGGGAATGCAGTCAGGAGCCTCCAGCGCATTGGTGTCTGTCCATTGTTCCAGTCAGAGGTCAGAGTTCAGAGACTGAATGATTAAAAAGTGCTTTACGTAGGTCAGTAGGACTTCTTTTCTTCTGTGATTATTACAAACCTTTTGTACATTAGCAAGTATCATCTGGAACGACAATGACAAAAACGCTGGTAATAAAAGACATCAGTGGTGGGTTTCAATTCATCATCCTTGGGGAAGTACTCACCGTGATACCACCATTTTGTCTTCTTTGGGTTTTTGTTACACGTTCTTACATAAAAGGAGTTGTCCGGTGGTCGTCTCTGCAGGAAAAAAAAACAAAACAAAAAAACATGCTACATGATGCTACAGTTACACAGAGGGTGTGAGGTTTATGTTATAAACGGAGGACACCGTGAAATGATGTGTCATGTAAATTTTGCTGTTTGGCAGCAACCAACAGAGGGAGCAATTGATTTAGTCTCCAAGAGCTTGGCAGAACGAATAAATGTGCTTACATCAGATAGCAGAAGGCCCAATGAACCTGTCAATACCTGTTGCCATTCACATAACAAAATAAGTCATGGCTACCTGCAATTAAATCAGCTTAACTGTCCCATTTTTCATACCGGGTAACAATTTGTAACTTGAGATGGGATCAACGTTATTTCAGTCCAAGTACTTAGTGACATTTTTGCCTGGTAGTGTGTCTGGACTTTTTTTTTTTTTTAATGAAACAGGTGCCTTGTCTCAAAAGTTCAGCGTCATGTACCCAATTATCTACCATCTGATAAGCGATCATGAATTTTTTGCCATCCCTAGATTCACCATTCCCCCAAAAGGCTCCTTACCTTTTCTTTGCAGCTGGACAACATGCTAATAATGCTAAGACAAACAGATTGCACTGAGAGGGCTGGCGACCAGTCTTCCGTCAGGATGGATAGACAGATGTGACCGTTGCTATACACGTGAGGGTGGACAGGTACATTGTCCCCTGTGAACATTACCTGCAACAATGACACAGAAGGACAAATCGCTTACTTCACGTCAAATAATTCCAAAAGGTACTACACATAAAAAGTAACAACTTAGGGCTACAATGGGAGTTTTAGAGTACGAAGAACTCTGGTGAGTTGATCTTCAAACCAGAACGGCGTGCTTGTAATGTGCTCACTACTACCTCCTCGAAAAGTCTCAGGCGACTAAAGTTTGCTTTAACGGTGTGATCGCACATTGCTTACCTGAGGTGAATCGAAAGGATATCGACTACTAAATTTGAAGAGCAGCTGAAATTTTTCTCCTTCGTACAGCGTGCCGGGGGCCCCTTCCATGTCTACGATCCACCTGAAGAAAAGCACGGCGTTACAAACGGTGAGCACGATACACTATTTCCTCAAATAGTGGCCAGAAGTACAGAACTGTGTACAGCACTATTAAACAAAATTTGCTGTTTCTTAAAAGATGATTGAATGCATCAAAATAGGACCAGCCCATAACATGAATAAGAATTGCCTGCACATAGAACGCCCCATGTATAAGAAAAACAGGGTCATAGATAGTAGCATCATAATCAGTGGCCTAATTTCTTCCAGTGAGTGAAGCTGATAAAACATCAAGAACTTGTGGCTTTGGTTCACAGCCTTGGGGAGCTTTCGGCTCATTCCTGGTGTGCGCAACCATTCAAGCGTTGTGACAATCAGGTCAGTGCTTTACTCTGAGGAGGCGCAATGTTTACACTTCAGCGTTTCAAAATAGCTCCAGGAAGTACAGCGGTTTCGAGTAGCTCAGCCACAATCCGCTGGTAACACTGGTCACCTCCCCAAATTTCCCATTCAGATCAATAATTTGTTCCAGAGCACAAACTGTCACCACAAGAATTTTATTGACTGCCCAGGCAATGTTTTAAGCAACAATAATGGGTTAGGAATGTTAATACACATAACAGTTATGACATTATATTTAAAGCGGAATGAAAAATTTTAACAAGGTCTCGAGTGATATGCCGACTTAGTCTGTCACTATCAATATTTTTTTAGTATTGTTTAGTGATAAAAAAAAGCAAAACATCACGCAAGAGGTTTGAGATTCAGTTGTTATATTACTGAATATAATCAGTCTGCTTTCATGGAGTGCGTTTCGGGGGATGCGCAACACAGTTATTTCCAGTGTATTTTTTTTTTTGAATATGCGAACACAACCAGGTCGACCAGCGTCCCTGAATGTAACCTAGAGAAGCTCAATGTAAATTGACATCAAGGATGTGAAGATTCCATTAACCTTGCACCATATAAGGAAAAAGACAAAGGCCAGCTGAGCATATAGTTGACGTTGGAGTTTCCTTGTTTGAACTAGTTGACTCCAATATCACATTTCTAAAGTCAAACCATCTGCTCTATCATAGTGTTAACAAGAACCAGTCTGTTCTATACACTGTAAACAGACAAAAACAAATGGGCACCTTATCTCAGTCATACACACACAACCCCACAGAGTATGCAATCTTCCACGTTTGCTTCTAAGAAGGAATTGTCTTGACCTTCGAGTCCACAAAAAAAAAAATATATATAATGACTCTCCCTGGGGACTTGCTTTATGCAAACAGAAATGCATTCAATGTCAACCCACAGCACACCAGAAGGGCTCATTATAAAGGTTGAAATTAAAAGGCACACCCATCCAAAGCATCGCGACTCGAAAATGTGCATTCAATGCAGAAGCCAGCCAAACTGGTTGGAAGACTTGTCTGTCAGGCAAAACACAAAACACTTTTTCAGTCTGACCATGGAATAAAGTTGAAGCATTTCCTTGAAAGCGTAAACAATGACATTACTGTGTAGTAAATAGTAGTAATGCTTTAAAATGGATGTGAGGTAGGCCAAGGAGCATTAGTTCCTTGGGATTGCCGCCTAACTCATCCACTTTTAATGTTCAACATTTTAAGAGG